>NC_134406.1:18880860-18985860 GCF_038048845.1 Mixophyes fleayi | reverse complement strand
TGGTGTGAGAAACCCCCCTCTGCAAATCCTGCGTTTGCCCCTGTGTACACTCCTCTGACAATTTTGTTCAGAGAAGAAGAGAAAGTAAAGATTTCATATATATTTCCTCTAATAATAAAGGGTATTTATTACATGGTCTTACCACAATTATTTTGGTCTCAGAAATCAAAAAACTGAACAGGAAAGACATCTGGGATGACTTGAAAAACCAGCAGTGACCTTGTTTTTAATTTTAGTAATGCTGTGAAAACAGGAAGTATCTGTTCAGCGCTTTTTAATCTCACTTTGCTCTTTTATCATTAACTATATCATGTGGGGGGTTTGTAAACTGTTATTCCTCTGCTGACATAACAATGTGACACAAACAATTGGTATAACATTTACAGATAGACAAAAATATAAAATACCTTATTATTAAAAATTAGAAACAAAAGCAGGTACTCGAAATGGGAATAGATGCCAATTTCCTCAATACTTATACACCTGTAAACAGCACTGTATATGTAAAAACCAATACGGCAGAAAACAATAGAAAAAAGTATTGGCAAAATAGAACAAGTTTTATTAGTCCAACGTAATAAACCATCTATATAATTTGATCTGCTGCCTTTGTTTTATTAAAGGAAGTCACATTATTTATTCACTGGACTTGTGTGTTCTTTTGCTGGCTTTGGGCATTCATTCACTGGTAATTTCTGTATTTCTCCTGTTTTCTGGTTGTACAAATCTAACTATTACTTCATTCTTTAAACCAAAAACATATTTTTAAAAGTAGACATAGTAATGATGATGGTACATGTCTAAAAATTTGTTTTTCTGTTGTATCTTCCACATACACCATCCTCTTAAAAACGAGAATTCCCTTAAAAGTTCATTTACTGGACAATTCACCTACATAAAATATCCCTAAGAATAATAGATAATCACTTTAAAACAATAAAAAAATGATATCACACCTCTTCACACAATGGACAACAATATAATCTATATACCACGGCATAAACTCTTTATACCAATGAATCAAAAATATAACTTTTTTAATTCCGAAGATGTATAAAACACAGCCGGCTATCAGTCCTTAGACCATCCGTTTGTATTAATATTTATTAGCACTCTAGTGAGTCACAAGCATCAGTCCTTTCTCCTGTAATAAGATTAGAAGCTACAGTTAGGAACTCCTTTGACCCTGATAGCACATCAAATGGCACCTTGCATCTAATTAAGAGTGGTCATGGTGTGAAGAGGTAGCTGTTGGTATTTACCATTTTGATGTAGTTTTTAGTAATGATTTTATTCCCAACTCTCATGAAAGCCAGATCAATGTATTCTATTTGTATGGTGGCAATTTTACCTGTAAATTCAAGGTTGTAGTCATTCTGGCTAATATATGTAAGAAATGAGTTCAGGGAGTCAGTATCTATATTCCATACTAATATAATATCAACTATGTATCTTTTAAAGATCTTAATGTGATCAAAACAGGGGTTGGTATCATAAATGAATGGTTGTTCCCAGCTACCCATAACTAAAATGGCAAAACTGGGTGCAAAGATTGTTCCCATAGCAGTCCCGCACACTTGAAGATGGAAGATGTCTAAGGGCTAGATTTACTAACAGGCGTAATGCATGGCGGCTTGAAGCCGCCATGCATTGCGGCAGTTTTCCGGCAGGTTTGCATTGCAAACAGCCGGATTTACAGAACATGGCGCTTTTGCTTTAAATGACGGCGCTTTCGTGTGAAGGTGGTTTTTTGGAAAAATACACCTGTCTCATGGCCTGTTACTATTGGTCAGGAGATTTGACATCACAAGCCCTATATAAACCACTGGCCTGACACTTTTTTTTTTTAGGGTTTTGAGGAGTTTTGTGAGAGGAGTTTGGAGGATTGTGCTTTGTGATAGTTGGTGAGAGTTGGAGTTTGGTGGATTGGTGAGCGATATCTGATTGAAGTGTGAGTAGTCCTGTGGTATTTTTCTGTTTTGTACATTTATTTTCTGTCTTGTATTTTTTGTATTTGACTTGTCCTTTGTCTGTGTTACTTGTGTGTGACTGTGTTGAGAGTGTGTCTGTAGTTAGTGTAGTAAGTCTTTGTGTTTGTAAGTCTTTCTGTGTTTTGTGTGGTTCACATTTATTTGTGAACATGTCCAGAAAGACGTACGAGGAGGAGCTGCGCCAGATAATGCCGGCAGAGATTGTGGAGGGAATAAACGTCCAAGACACGGATTCGCCCTCTTTTGGCCAAGTAGTTGGTGAGTTATTTGGTTTTTTTACCCTAACAGTAATTAAAATGTTATTTTATTTTTAAAAGTGATTTTTTTATTTTTCAAGTGTATTTTTTACTCTATTAGTTTGTAAAGGGTTTTTTGTTTTTATTCAAACCTGTTTTTTTATTTGCAAACAAATTTTTTAAACAAACTGTATATTTTTAAATTGTTTTTTGCTGCAAATACATTGTCTGCTTTTTCTAATACATCCAGATTCGCCAGGACCGCAGTTCAGTCCAAGTCCGAGGCCGACACCTCCACCTTCAGTGAGAGATTCGGGCACAGACGAGCAAGCAGGTGCGTGATTTATGTTTAGGAGAGAAATAATGGAGTTAATTGATTTCCTGTGCAAATGTTGGTGTCAATGTTTTTTTTATTTTTTTTTTGGTTTATGGTTTGCAATGAGAACTTAGGGCTACATTTACTAAACTGAGATGTTGCCTATAGCAACCAATCAGAATATACCTTTACTTTATTTATTGCATTTAACAAAATGACAGCTAAAATCTGATTGGTTGCTACAGGCAACATCTCCACTTTTGCAACCACGCCGTTTAGTCAAAATACCCCAGCATGTACTACACAGAGGGAGTACAAAAATAGTATTAGTTTACCCCAAAGTACGATCTAGCAGCATTTGGCTGACTAAATCCTCATATTTGTAGGTTTAAAATACTTTGCTTTTTTACCCCCCTCAGCCATACATAGTCCAAATGATAATGTGTATGCAAAAGATAAAAAGTGCATCCTTAAGCAGGTAGCATAGGACAAGAAATCAGGAATGCAAACATTGTGAAACAATCTGTAGTTGCAAAAGAATGCAATATACAAACATATTATATCCTATATACTTACCGTCATTTTTCATACACAGGGCCCTCTTCATACCAGGCACCTCACCCAGAGTCCCTGCAAATGTTCCCTGAGCCAGATGATCAAACCATCATCACCCTGGAAAGAGTGGATGCCCCTGTGTCCGGCCTCCAGGATGTTTCACCTGGCCCTGCTGAACAACCAGAACACCAGCAACCTGCACCTCCAAGTATGGACCCAGCCAAAAAAATGGCGCTATCTATTGGCGCTTTCCAGCAGCAGCAAACAATATTTATGGAAAGCCAAACTCGCCACATGTCCCAAATTGCGGGCCGTTTGAGGCGGTTACACCGCACAAATGCAATCAACCGTCTGGCTAATGCCTGGGAACAAACCAATGTTTAGATGGCCCAAATGACTGGGGCTGTGGAGGCATTACATTCCTCCGTTCGCGAGGGGAATGCGAACGTGACCTGGCTGGCATGCCAACTACAGCAGGAACTTATTGCCCGCTTGCCGGCACCTTTTTCTTCTGCCACCACCAGTACCGCTAGTACGCCTAGCAGATCAGCCCAGAGTACTCCTCCAAGGAGAGGTGCTCGCACCAGGGGTGGGCGAGGGAGAGGAGAGAGTGGCTTCAGAGGTGGTGATGTGCCTGCAAAAAGGCGCCGCTAGTGTTTGTTTTTTGTATTTTCTTCAACTGTTTTTTCATGCATATGTATACATTGGCAAATAACCTTTATTGTGTTAAACTGTAATAAATGCTGTTTAATTTCAATGCTCTCAGTCTTTCTTTTCATCAAATTAAACAAGAGTATACTGGTTTGGGGAAAAATGCAATATTTTCACTTACACATTGACATGTGCCTGTAACTTTCTAGGGACGTTCACATTTACTACATGAGGAATACACACTATCCTCTGTTTAAAAGTTAACATTTGGGCTAAAAAATAAAAAAACACTCACATCCAACACATTTTAGATCAATACATGTTTCTCATAGTATGCACGTACATGTAAAGTAAAGCTGATTGTAATGAGACGGTCTGTATTGTGCCTCCACCCCTGTGTGCTCTGCACATCACCAAATGGGACACGGACCGCTACTCATTCACTGTCTACTGCAGGGGTGGGCAAACCTGTCCTCAAGGGCCATATCCAGTTCATGTTTTTAGGATTTCTTTAATCATGTACAGCTGAGTTAATCTATTTGGCTGGGTCAGTAATTATCCCACCTGTTTCTACAGACAGAAATTCTAAAAACATGAACTGGATATGGCCCTTGAGGACAGGTTTGCCCACCCCTGGTCTACTGCAATAATCGGTGGGGTAAGTTGATGTAATGCTAGATTATGTATCAAACAGCCAGCCAGGATAATATCAGACCCCTTTTCAGGTGCATACATAGCCCCCCCACCAGATTATTCTAGTAACCTGAACCTGGTTTACAAGAGTACAAAGGTGCGCTATAACACACCTCTACTAGTGGGTATGTGACTCATTGAATTTGTGCTGTGCAGATGTGTGAGGATGCAGCAGAGGAGTCATCAGCCAGAAACCCATTTTTTATTTTGTAAATGTAGAATTGCTTTTACACTCTATTAAGGGATAACTATGTAATGACATATTGTGCATTCTGATTTTGGACAAACACCAGTATTCTTGAGGATTTGTTGCAATTTAAAAATAAAAAAAAACACATGTGGAAATCAGTCAATACATTGCATGGTGGGAAAACACAATAAAAAAAAAAAAATACACTGAAATTACAATACACTGTGGCCTTTTTACATATACACTCCCAAAGGAGCTAACTTTGTACATGAAATGGCCCTTTCCCTTCTGTTCTGATTGACCAAATACCTGAAACAGCACACTGCTTGAACAATCTCGCCGCTCACAAGCAGCGCTTTCATTTTGTTCTTTTGAATGGCGGTTTTCCGGCGGCTTTATAAACCCCCTAATAGTAAATCCGGCTGTTTGTATGTTGAACATTGTTGAAACCGTCACGGCGCTTTATACAGAGGCGGGTTTGAAAACATTATTTCTGGTCGTTTGGACGGCTGGTTTAGCCTTAGTAAACCCGGCGATGGCTAAACCGCCGCCAAACCCGCCGAAAGTCGGCGGGTTTACAAACACGCCTGTTAGTAAATCTAGCCCCAAGTAGTTGATGTGTTAAGATGAAAAGAATAAGGTCACAAATAAAGTCCTTATGGGCCTTTGTCAGGGTCAGATCAGGTGTCAAGAACTGTCTACAGGCACTGAAGCCTCTTTCATGTTGAATAGCGGTATATAGGGATTGCATGTCAATAGTCGTTTTCCTGCCACTTGATATTTTCAAATACCAACCACATAAAGACCTGATAATGACTGTATATTCATAACAAAATATATCTGGATAATGTGGAGTTTGAGTCAAGACAATATTTAATACTAAATACAAAGAAACATGTATAAATCTAAATCTAATCAAATAAATTAATAATGAACAATAAATAAATGTTGGTAATAAAATACCACAATTCGGAGAGAAAGAAAAGTCAGCAATAATATATAGTTATGTCCAGATAAAACAAATTAATCTTATCAGAACAGACTGATTTTCTGCTGTAAATGTTCCACGGACACAATCTTGGGTAAAAATGATTGAAAAGTAGTCCTTATGTTAGTGGCCAAGTCACTGTAAGGATGTCAATCATATAAGTTGTTAACTATTAACTGTTATGAAGTAAATCATATATATGAATAATTAATTATTAATTCTACCATTATCTGTTTTGCTTGCTTCTTAATCCTATTGGCTACTTTGTTATAATATTTTGACACTTTAATTTTACACACTTTATAGGATATCTGTATCTATAAAATGAACCGATACCAGGAAAGGACACACCTGTTTCTTGATCATCTGTGATTATATTTCTAGACAGGTTTTTCTACCTTCCAATCATTGCTTTCCTGTTGCCACAACGCTAAACATTCAATCTATTCTGCTCATTTCTTACTAGAATGTAACTTGTTAACCTTATGACCAACATCATCTAAGATAGTCTGATAAAATGGCCCGGTCCCTGGGGATGGTTTAACACAATGCTTTGACCTTTTTATCACAAAATCTCCTAGATTCAACATTATGTTTCAACACCATATTATACAGTGCAGCTTCCTCTAATGCAACATTTGCTCTTTGCATTGTCTGCCTGGCTCCCATGTTGCATCACTGGTCTCTAGAAAATGATAACACAGGTAGGTCTCTAGCCACACTACAGACACAGTGCTCACTCCGATTAAAGGGCCTTCACCAGGGGACTCAAGCAGTCATACTGCCTGTAGCACACTGCCAAAGGAGTGTATAATCCCTTAGATTGTACGCTCCTTTGAGCAGGGTCATCTCTCCTCCTGTCTTCACCACTTTTAACTCTGCTATCCAGCTACCTAGCCCTCCTTCTTGAGAACCCTCTTCCCCCCGTCCCCTCTCGCTCCCTCCTCTCCCCTCTGGGGGTCTCCCTGTTATCCGTGCCCTCCCTCTTGGACTCCGTCGTATGCGGACCTTCCCCTCTCCCCTCCCCCGCCCCTAGCTGTGCTTTGAACTCACTGAGTTATTGTGCTTTTTGTTTACTGTACTGTGCTGTCTCACCTCGTATTGTAATCTCGTTTGTCCCTGTACGGCGCTACGGACACCTAGTGACGCCCTATAAATAAAAATTAATAATAATAATAATAATAATATTGTTCCCTCCTATTACAGGGCCTTCACCAGGGGGTTATTTCTCAGATAATTTTATCGTTAATAAATGCCAATCACTAACATACCCCACAGCACCTAAAAACCTTTCCCCTTCACACTGTTAATTCAGCTAAATAAACCAGAAATAAAGACACAGACACAATGGTAACTTTTGGCGCCCTAAGGTCACAGTTTTAATTTGTTGTATATAAAGGAAGAAATGGTGGCAACGAAAACAAGTGCAGTAACAGCTACCAGTCAATACTAAACATTAACATGGGGTGGCCAGCTGGCCCTGAACCCCGGTGCTACATTAAAGGCGTCAGAAAGACTCGCCCCCTTCTGGCCCCAGAGGCACGCACACACGATACCCCGGGCACCTACACAAATGACCCTGAAGAGACTAGAGACAAAGGGGGAGCCCACGGCGGCCGAACATAAACCTTGCGCTCCTGTATTAAACCGCTGGCTGCACCGCTTTTACGGCCGACTGTGTCTCCTCTTTATTTAGGGAGAAAAACATGTTAGATAAGAGAAAAATTGATAACAAATAATACCATTTAAAAGGGAGAGGATGGTGGGAAATCCTGAAGAGAAGACGAAAAACTGTCAGTGATCTATTCCCTATATAAACTATGAAACCCCTCCCCCTAAATCTCATAGGCTAATTCATACTTCTGGGAAAAAATGTAACCCTTACAGGTAAGTGCTGTGGTATAAATGCAAGTCTGTCATTTAAAAGTATTTATACCCATTCGGGTCCTCATTTTTCCTTATCATTGAAGACCAATACTAGCATCGACGATGTAGGCTGAGGCGTCCATCACAAACCCAGATGAACCCATCTCTACAGAGTTCCTTGTTTTCCCCAGACACCGGGAAACACTTAAAATATATATACACCTCTTACTTCTAAATATAAGTTGTATTAATAAAGGGTTAGATCCACTAATATTTTAAAACAACCAAAATTATATAGCTTAAAAGAAATAGCAAAACTTTATATAAAACATGTAGACGAACGGTAGTGCTGCGAGTCAGCTTATGAAAACATATAAATATGTAATATATCGTTTGCCGTGTTCATATTTTCATTTTCTTCTACATTTACACTCTAAGGTAACACTATAGCCACCAGTTATTGGGGTTAAGTAAAAGTACCTTATTCAGTACAAAAACCTGCATTTCATTATGTACATCTTACATGTCTGTTATTCCACCAACCAATTATGCTTTTCTGGGGACGGACCAAAACTTTCATACATTTTACTCACCAGAATTTAAGCCTTGTCATAATTATCATATTTTTTGATTACCAAATCTTTATCTATGAGTAAAGTAAGGCGGTTGACCAAGCTTGTTATCTTATTAACGTTTACAGAACACTCAGTATCAATTTCAGGACTCTCTGTTATGAGTGGTGAACTATAAAGGAATTATAAAAATGTCGAAAAATATAAAGATTAAAAAATAGAAAAGAGTCAGGACTTGGCTTTGCTTGATAATCCATTGATCTTCTTTTCTTCTCGGCTTTGTACACCTCTAAACTCCTGAAACAAGTTCCAGAGCTTTGGGAGTAAATCTTCATGCTTGAAGTTTTCTTCCTTCCTTTACTTGTGTAGACTGGATTCAAGTCTCTGTTTCAGCATCCTGTGGTGGATGCCTCTAGTATCACTTGATAAAAGTCCTTCTTACTAATCTGTTAAAACAATCGAAAACGTTAGAAAATCTTCTTCTGTTGTCATTATTTAGAGTCCACATTGTCCTGTGGGCTGATCACCGAATGTGGTTGTCTTTCAAAAGGGGTTTCCAAGATAACAGGTATGAAATTTAAGAGGGAAACTGCGAGGGATTCTGATACTGTGTGGGGCCAAAAGAAGATCCTCTTGCTATATTAAGCTTGACTCTCTCAGTCCTTTGCTCAATTCATATCAACTTCTAACAAAATGATGATATACTGAGTGTAAATTCTACTAAACATATCATAATATTCCTAACTGCAAAATTAATCATTTCTATAGGAATGCCTGTCTCTATTATTTTCTCATTTCACTTAGACTTATCATACCTACACACTCTTGCACTAAATAAAAATAAATAATAACATTTTGCATAGTTCCTACACATTAATCTGGAATAGACCCCCTAAGCTAGAATCAGATTCCTTCCATCATCTACTACTAATTTTACCATATCCAACTTTCTGTAGACTTGTGGTCATTTCACTTTGATTTCCTGATGATTTATTTCCTGTGAGAAATATAACTTGTGATATATTGATTAGAAACACCTACATTCATTGATGATAATACTTTGCAATTTGAGCTTGTGTGTAAATAAGTCTGTACATAAGACATTAGGTAGTGTAATGTAACAAGAATTCCTTAATGTTTAAGGGTGATGGTAATTCATCCTGGAATTACTAATAACGCTGGTCTCTGTGCATTTAAATCTGCAGATGCGTCCGGAAAGACCCATGGTCCTTTCTTCTTTGCAGTCCCCTAATTGATAATGATTGGCAGTCTGAGAAATTAGCTTCCCATATCCTTGCTGCAGCGCGATATCTAGTGGCTAAATCACTCGCTCCTATATTTGGTTTATTGTCCAAATGGAACAGATTACATACCATTTACACGACAAGGACAATAAATTCCACCAGATTTGGGCTCCTTGGCTTTACTTATAATCCCTTAACTCCCACACCAGCTCCTTTCTCCTCTCCTCTGTGGTCCTTATTGATGAGCGACTCATAGGTGATCTGATTTTTGAGCTTGTCCCTCCTTCCTGAGTATTTGGGTAGTATTTTCTTCTGTACTTTATTTTTATTTATTTTTCCTCCTTTGGCGATGACCAGGGTCTCCCCCCTCCCACCTTATATTCTTAGACAATGTTATAGAATCTTGAATAATTAGTACAACAAATGTTTACTTACTTGTTTATTCTATGACAATCTGTTGTTGATTTTAATATTTGCTATTGGAATATCTTCTTTTACATTGCTATCCACCTATGTTTTATCTTTTATATTTTATTTTATTTTTCTCTTCCTGCAATGTACTAATTGCTGATTCCTGTCTGTATGCCGATGCTATTTTTCAAAATAAATAGTTATAAATCTGCAGACGCATGACACGCCGTAAACGACTGGACAACAGCAATTTACCCATGTGCCACCCAGGTCACAACCGAACAACAATGTTTACAGGAAAAAACAAAACGCGCCAACACAGTACACTGATACATAACTATCAATACATATTAAATATACTAAAGATATACTATAGAGAGTGATCTTCCAAGTCCATTGGTGTATCAACTACTAGAAATATCTTAGTCAATTATAAGGAGTATTTTTATTTGGATTTAAAACATATCTTAAGACTGCAATGTATTAATCGATGATTAATACAACAATATTTTAAAGAGAAATAATATGTCATAATTTACAATAACATGTATTTTGTTGCCTTCTAACACATGGCTCTTCAGGGAGAGATAATGGGTGTCACTACTTTTCAGCAGAGTAATTTATCAACAACAACAAAAAATAAAAATGAATTTTAATCAATTTTTTTTCCTTTTGTAAAACCTAATAAAAATTGTTTACTCAAAAAAAAAGTCTGTAAGAAAATGATGTCTTTGTGTTGTTAATAAGACCCAACAAAGATTAAATTACGCATTGTAATTGTAATTTCTTTTAGCACTGTAAAATTCCATTATATATATTTGTACTTTAGTGGGATGCTATTACATTATTCAATTTTAGACTCTTTTCTCTCTAAACACTCTATTTTAAACAATTTCTATTTTAAAGAACATATATATATATATATATATATATACAAGTTAACCCGTGCATGATACTCATGCATTCTAGTCAAATGAAGCAACTTAAGGTCTTAAAAGGGTTCTTGTCATGCATTTGGGCCTAGCCCAGGCCTCCTCAAGGGGAAGAGCGTTACTTCCCGACGCAAGCGCCCTTTTTAATATGTGTTCATGAGCTAAAATTACCTCACGAAAATGAGTTTGACCTCTCAACTCGTAAATTTAGCCTTTACTACCTCTCCCACGGGGGGAAGGGGGGATGATGGAAGTTAACTGACTTCACTATTCTAATTTTTTTGTCAAATAATGTCAGTATACCAAATTTCAGGTCAATTGGATGAGCCCTTTCTGAGAAAATAGTTTTTTCCACACACACACACACTAACACACGCCGCTAGGCTTTTACTTTTATATATTAGATAATGCTAAGAATTTAGTAGGTCAGTGTATAACTCCGCCCAGCAGGTGGCGCTGCAGCCTGTTTTTTTTTTTTCACACACAGATTAACACACGCCGCTAGGCTTTTATATTATAGATATTTCTTTTCTCTACATTTTTATCAGGTGTCTTTCTTGTTACTTTATCTAAATTCTAATTAACTCTTTTGTTCTAAAAAAAAGCTACAGAAAAAAAATTATTTCTCATCTAGGGGTTAATAATAACATTGAAAATATGGAAAAAAAATAAAGATAGCCTTTTGACCTTACCACTGTGAAAGTATACTTGAAACAATTATATTATTATGTCTAGGGGCTAGATTTACTAAGCTGCGGGTTTGAAAAAGTGGGAATGTTGCCTATAGCAACCAATCAGATTCTAGCTTTCATTTATTTAGTACCTTCTACAAAATGACAGCTAGAATCTGATTGGTTGCTATAGGCAACATCCCCACTTTTTCAAACCCACAGCTTAGTAAATCTAGCCCTAGGGGTTTAAACAAAAATACATTTGGTGCCATAGAAACAAAACACAATAATAAAAAGTCCTTTTCACATCTAATTTTATCATTAAATATATAAACACAAATTCGTAGTTATCCCTTTTTACTCTTATATAAAAGCATAGAAACCATATGGGAAATTGTTAAGGACATTTGAAATAAATATTATTGCAAGTACATAATGTGTGGCAAGAAAGTGTTGAGGAATAAAAGGCAACCAATGTGGATAAATAAGAAAATATTGGAAGTAATAAGGGGTAAAAAAAAAAAGATAATTTTATTGTTAAAACTAGATATTACAAAACCCTTTTTTATTTGAAAGACAAGGGTTGTAGCAAAATATGATAAAATGAACAAGGAAATCCGTTTGCAAGAAAATAGAACACAGTCCTGTAATGGATTAAAGCCCAGAAAATGTATGCAAATGCAATTCTAATTGCACATTTATTGTAATAAAAAAAAACACTGGATCTATTGCAGTCTATGTCCTTCATACAGAGCCTCCATTATATTACCAAGAATTGCAAAAGCATAATTCCAAAGCAATTGCAAAGTACAAAAACAACAAGAACAAAAAAATTGTATAATATTGATCCACTGAATAATAAAGTAGGGGAAGCAATTGTAGCAGATAAAGAGGAAGTTGGCATTTTAGATATGTACATTTCATCTCCATTCACAAAGAAGGAAAAAACACCAGGAAATAAGTTGTGTAACAATAACCTATTCATACTGTTGTAGGACAACAGGGTGTATTAAATGGCACTTTGCTCAGCTATTTCCATACACTGTCTTGTTAATCATTTGCATCCTTTTCACACTTTTCCTTATAGACCTCACCTACTCCCGTCCTTTTCAGCACTTAAATAACATACAACCCTCACAAAGTTCTTTGTACAATAGTTAATGTATCAAAACTGTATTTTGCAGTATATACAAATACTTGTTATAAAGCACTTGGGGGTTCCCGGCAAATAGCTGCATTCCTGGGCTGGTCACAGTATTCTTCCTGGTGGCTGACGAGCATCGTACAGGATATAGTATCTCCTTGGTATACAGGCCCTGTCCTTTTAAATCTTTTACTAATGATCTTGTAGGTGACCGAGAAAGTAAGGTGTGGATATTTGCTGATGTCACTAAGCGACGTTAGCAGGGTTACCATCAGAAATTGTGGGGCCCAGTACAAACGAAGAGGTGGGGCCCCCACCTCAACCTGCCAGAATAGTCTTATCAAAGCCCCCCTTTAAAATTTTTATAGATTTGGCACTGGGCTTTCTAAGACCCCTCCACCTCTGCAGTGGTTTTACTTATAGGCTCCTCTCCATTTCTCTTCGAAATCTTCCTCTTCTTTTCTTCTCTCTACTGGGAGTTCCAGCCACCTCCACTGCACAGCGTCGCAACGTCACTACGTTATGCGCGAGAAGCTTCCGGGGAGAGAGCATAAGCTGGAGTTTCAGAAGACAGGGGTTCCTGGAAGAGGGGGGCCCCTAAGCATGTGCCTCCTTAAAATGGCTCTATAAGTTTGTGCTTATAATTAGCAGTGCCTCTGACCAGGGCTCCCATCAGTTTTCCACCACCAGGATCATTGGCGGGCTGCCCTGGTGAGTCCGGGCCCCTTACAATATTACCCTTACACTTACCCCCCTGATGGCGGCCCAGGGTGTTAATAACACAGAAGCGGATAGTAATTTACTAGAGAAAGATATTTAAGAATTGGCAAATTGACACATGGCAAATAATATTGAATGTAGATAAATAGTGATTGGCAGCCTACATGTAATGGAATAAAGTGATTTTATTGCATTTTAGCAGAAGTATTAGTTTATTTGGCTTATATGGAATATCCACTGTGACTAGTTTTTAATATGCAGCACAGACTACTACACATGCAGTGGTCAGTGCAGATCCTACAACCAGATTATAATTCATTGTTACCTTCCCCCAATTTACATGACTAATATATTGTGACTGTAGAAAGAGATATCCAGCAATTATGGCGATATCCCAGTTTTTGTGGTTGGCAGCACGTTCTATATGTGATTCCGATGCTTGTACCAAGTGCCAATAAGAAGGAGTTTCATCCAAATTGGCCTCTCTGGTTTGTGAAGAGATTTGAATATGAGCCTCTGCACCTGGGGCAAGCAGTAGAATTGGCTTTCTATGGCCACATTTAGATTTTAAATTAAAATTTAAAGCAAAACAGTGGCATCACCTGACTAAGGAGTCCTTAGTTTTTTCCAGACAGACAACTGGACTATTTCCAGTAATAGAAGTTTTAGACACAGATGAGCAGATGAGATAAGTACGATTAAGTGTATCATGGAATGTTAGTGAAGTAGGAATTGTATTAAACCTTAAAAGTGAATTGCACAGACAGAACAGAAAGATAATCCTTAATTACACAGTTTAGGCACAATATCCTATTATTGGATTTAGAGCTCAGAGTCCGCTTTTGGCATAAACCGGTCAATTATATCTACCTTCTCTTACAGGGCGATTAGAACTGTATTAGACTGCATGAAGGTAGACAGTGTTCTTTGTTTTTGTGCATTTGGAGTGAATACCATTTTAAAATGCATCTTCATTCATTTGAATGGGATACTTAAAAAAAAACAAAAACACTTCTAAATGCCTATGAGTATCTCTGTTTGTGAAAAACCAAATACATGAGTGTAAAGCTGGGTACACGCTACAGGTTTTTCAAACAATTATCGTGACAATCACACCATAAACGACTGTTCAATCCGATATCACATTAGTGTGTACACGCCCACGACCATGATTTATCACACCAAAGCACATCGTAATGTTTGATTTGATTTTATAACATACCAAACCACATCCGAAGCGTGGTGTTTTTGCATGGTTAAAAAACGTTTTTAGTGTGCCCATGTGGAGTGCCTGGTGAGATGGACTGTGCCCTGCTCGACAAGCCAGGAGAGGGCCACTCAGCCAGGCTCACAAGCACATTTAAATTTAAATAAATTCATTAAAACAAAAATACCCCACTCCTTTACGTTAACTAAAAAACGGAAATATTATTAGCCTGTAATATGGTACTACAAGTGCCAGCATGTACTGGCAGCCATACTTGCACTTGTAGTGCCCCAATAGTGACCAATAGCAGTTTCCCCCAATAAAATAACATAAAATCCCCCAATATAATAATTCACCCAAATAAATACTTATAAAATGTTCCTTCTCTCTTGTAAATCGTAATCCCAATGGGAAGTTTATTATCGGTAAAGTCAAATAAATAAATAAACACATAAAACTTCACTTCCTAACAGGGAAATAAGAACTAAATTTTTCAGTTCAGAAACATAATAAACTTTGTAGACAATTCAGAATCTGCATTTCTCTTCCCACCCTTCTCATGTGTGTCCTGCAGCAATTCGGACCTTGTGAACGCAGAGCAGAGAATGTGCAGAATGTACTCATCACAGCGGTAACACCAGACCTACGTCTGTAATATACGTATGCAGCTTGACAAAACATGCCAATCAATTGCAGCATAGCTAAAAGCAAAGAGCTACAACTTGTGGAGAGATGCTTTGGTCTTATTAGATTTAAACAGTGTATTCAGGGGCGGATTGGTGATTGGCCTTACCAGGAAGTCATTCCAGCTGGTGGGTTGGCGCCAGAGGTGCTGGTGTTGATCCGATGAGCGGGGCACGTTAGGGAATCCGCTGTCAGTTGCTAGGGCAACAGGCAGCCAATCACGCGTCTGCCTGATGTCGCTGTGTGGGGTGAGGGCTACTGAGGCAGCTTAATTTTTTTTCTTTACATTCTTCACCATTTCTCAGTTTGTATACAGCTAAATAATTGCAGCAGTGGTGGAACTGCCATTGGTATGGCAGGTGCAATGCCCCGGGGCCCATGGAGATAAAGGGGCCCCCTGCATGGCAGATACAGAGGGTCAGAGACCCTGGTTCCCTCCTCCCCATCTCCCTGCCCTGGGGCCCACAGCTCATTAGTTCTGCCTCTGATTTGCAAATTACAAAATCCTAACGTTTACACATCTGTCTTCAGACTGAACAATACCTGCGTTACAGTCCTTCACTCTCCTGTGGTCTCGCACTGAACTAACACTTGCTGCTTAGCAGCTCATTATAAATAGTAATTTGTCGCTGTCATCAAGGTAGATGAATCAAATCTAATTAAATGTATCAATTTTGTATATCTACCTAAGTAAAGTCAAACTTGTGCTCTGGACCTATTGTGATCATTGGGATTGTCTGACTCACTCTCATCCGTCTAAAGTTCAATATAATAATATTCAATAACTAACATTCCGCACCTTGAAGGTTTTTTTCCCAATCTTACAAACCATATAAAAACACAAAGGACACACAAATCATTTATTGGTTTTATTTTGGCATTAAATATTAGTCCTTTTTATTATAATTATTATTATTATTATTATTATTATTATTAATAATAATAATAATAATAATAATAATAATAATAATAATGTAATGTTTTTTCTTGTTCTGTATATGCTGCATTAAAATAAGTTAGACGACAAAGAATACACAATAAATTAGCTATTGCATTGTATTGGATGACATCACACTATAATAGTTAATGAGACAATAATATTAAGTGATATTTGGGAATAAGTGACCAATATGCAGGGTCCAATCAACCAAAAGACTGATCATCATCATCATCTTCACCATTTATTTATATAGCGCCACTGATTCCGCAGCGCTGTACAGAGAACTCATTCACATCAGTCCTTGCCCCATTGGAGATTACAGTCGAAATTCCCTAACATACACACACACACAGACATATCAGGCTGCAGCTTGGGGTACTGGGCCTTGGGGAAGGAGGGGGGGGGTGCGAGGCGGCGCTGGAATTTTTTTTTTTTAACATAACTGGCGAACGGCCAGGAGCTGGTTGCAATCATCAGGCTGGCTGAAAAGTAATGCTTCTTCCTCCTATTATGGTACACAATGGACCATAGATGAGGGGGCAGTTACATTACGCTTTCCCGGAGGTTACAATTCCGGAGAGCATTTTTACTGTACGAGACGGACGTTTTATCTGGCCATAATGGAGTGTTGACTAAAGAGCATAATCATCATCATCAACATTTATTTATATAGCGCCAGCAGATTCCGTAGCGCTTTACAATTTACATAATCATTCCAGGTCTGTTAACATTTTTTGGTTCCTATATATTCCTATACATTTTTTGATTCCAATACTTTGCAAATATTGTAAATAAGACCCTAACTGTCCAGGAGCCAGCCAAATGACAACTAAGCAATAAGAATAGGTTAGAGAGAACTGTACAGTCTGTTTATGTTGTTATTGTCATTTTATTGATATTCCGAAGTTGTACTGTTTTATTCTATTTTCTATTGTTAGAATATATCAGACTAAAACATAATGTATTGTACCATTTGTATCTATTATATTATACTGGTTATACTCTGCATCAATATCTATTTATCTACCATATATCTGCTGATTAAAATGGACACTAGTGTGTGTTTGTGTGGTAGGGAACCTAGACTTTAAGCTTGAATGGGACAGAGACTCTTGTGACTTATTGAATATTGTCTGTACAACACTACTAATATGGTGGCGTTATGTAACTAAAGGATATATTACAATTGTCCCAAACTATACAAGCCTTCCAAGAGAAGAGAATGGGGGTTGTCAAGCTAACCAGTTACTGGTGCTAGTTGGCCTTCAACGGCACAACAGCCGACATCAAAAGATGGGAGACGAGAAGGGATTGAGAGCTGCAGTTTAGCCGGGCCTTCAACGGCACAGCCGCCAACATCAAAAGATGGGAGACGAGAAGGGATTGAGAGCTGCAGTTTGGCCGGGCCTTCAACGGCACAGCCGCCAACATCAAAAGATTTAAGAGCAAAAACTAGAACGTAAAAAGAACCACGGAACAATAATCACAGGATTTATTTATCTACGATGCTTTCACTTGACAACACCCTTATCTAAATATCTGCAAACTGCTGGGATTGATCTGCTAAAAGCTCATCAGATGGTGATGGGTATTCTGGATCAGTTACATAAAATACAACGGGACATTGAAGAGATAAAAACTAGAGTCGCTGAAGTTATTGAATGGGCATCAGAGAAACTTGAGAAGCGAATGCCCACAATATTGTCATCTACATGTTTTTTCCAGAAAAAAAAAATAAGGAAATGAAATTGCATCTGAAGAACCAATTGCTGATGCATTTAAAGACTTTGAAGTAGATATGTATAACAGAATATTACAGGGGCAAACGCAGGATTTGTAGAGAGGGGTTTCCACACTACGCCGCCAGTGGGCGTGAACAGTATGCATGGGGGCGTGGCTATAATATTAGAGCGTGCTTGGCTGCTCTCCAACTCTTCATATCCCCATAATATACATGGGCGATGATGCATGCACTACCGTAAGGTGTACGCAGCTCTCTCTTTTCACGCAGAGCCGTGTGAAGCGAGGACAGGGTCCAGCCACCTCAATTATACAGTGCCCCAGGCTTGGAGGGGGGCTTCCAGGCACTAGTAACACCCCACCCCCCCCCCCCCTCGGTTTGCCTATGTACTAGACACAACCATAGAAAGTATAAAAGCAAGCTTTGAGAAGAATGTGTCGAACTATAGGGATCTGACCTGTTTGTCTCCAGTACAATTTGGATAAAGACCTCATTGCCTCCTAATGCACTTCAAAAGCTGAGTGAAGTGCTGGAGAAGTTTGATGTACACATATAGAAAGAACACTTGCAATCAGAGCTGGTGAGTTTGGCAAATAACTGGGACAGGCTGAAAAGATCACTTCCTGAGGAATATATACTGAACAGCCTAGAGGAGAATGTTGAGGATTCCAACATGATAACAAGGGAAAATTTTGACCTGGCTTATGATGAAAAGAAGTTTGTGTGCAAACAATGTAAAACTGTGCAGTGTGTGTTTATATTATGCTGGAGCGCTTCAACCTGTTCACTGGGGCATACACAAGCATATGCCTAGGATATAAATATCTACATAATATCTACATACACTTTCAACACAAGTGGAATGTGAAATAAGTTTTTCAACACTTAAATTTATCAAGAAGAGGTTGAGGAGTACCCTTAGTGCTGAGCATTTGGAATCCTTTGTTCATTTCAATGTCCATTAAGAAATACATTCTACAACGACTGGAGACAGATGCAATCATCGTTAAAAAGTTACGCAAGGAGTTATATCTGCAATAGTATAAAGAGACAAAGCCTTCGTCATATCACCCATATCACCCTGCACTGACTGCATCATAAAAGAAAACTTTTCTAACCAGTTGTTTCACAAAACCTGTTTTGCAAGTATTCAATTCTCACCTGAAATAACTTCATTCATGCAAACTGAAAACCAAAGCAACCCAACATACACAAGGCAGATGATGGTCCAATCAAACATGAATAAGAGGAGGAATGTGCCAGTGAATGTAGATTGGTTTTGACATTTCCACTACTCTTCTGCTTAATTGTGATGAATTTGTTGCACTTTAAGGTTACAAAGCTAAACCAAATATAGTTAGGTTCACAGTTGTATTTAAAAGTAAGGTTATTTTTATTTTTGAAAGCCATCCCTTCCCTCAAAAAGAGACACAGAGGGCACTGGGAGAGCGGAAGCTCTTCTTGGGGTCAGAGCATGCCTATCACCATGGCTGGGACACCCCTACATCTTGGGTGCAGTAGGCAGAGACAAAGGGACTTATTTTTTCTTTTATACTGCTTAGTAGAATTTAAAACAAAAGGGATATTGGAATATCCTACACATGTACCCTACCTTACAGCCAATTTTACGTTTTCTTCAAATTATTTATAGTTTCAGCGATGTGACATCATAGGTGTTCTAGAGCATTGTGACATCATTGGGTCAGCTGACCAGAGTAACCAACAATACAAGAGTTCTACAAGAGTAGAAGTCAGTTTGAGCCGTGGAGCTGAGGACTGTGCTCAAGGGATGTTCCCGCATATCAATACCAAGCGTCATAGAATGATGTGCAAAAGCCAAATATAAATTGCCTGGGGAATATCAAGGTGTATCAGATGCGTTTCCATCGATTCAGGTCTCTGGTCAGATGTTATGTTCTCATCAACAACTGCAGAACAGCGCTGCTAAAGAAATGAGTGACAATCTGTCCAGGGAAATACATCTGGACATGGATTCCCTATTATCAAGACCTTACACTGATGGTTATTGTAGGAGGGGGATGTACAGAAGGAAATCCTGGACCTCACTGCTAGCTCCCATCCCACAGCTGGAGAGAGGGTCTGATGTGACTTCTGTTATAAAACCCGAAATTACAACCTGCAAGACTGCTGAGTGCACGATACCATGTTATGAAACAGACAGATAGTCTCCTACAAGGAAAATCTGCTGACAGTAACTAGACATCGTATAATGCAGAGGAATGGGGCTGGTGAGGATGAGATTGTGCCACAACCTCCATCCACAGGCTTACAGAAGCTGTCAAGGCTGATAAGAGGACCTGTCTTTCCACACCAAGGGAACCTGCACCACCAAGGACCCGTCCTTGCCCCCTGTATTATCAACAACGAAATTCATCATTTATCATATGTGATTAATAATAATATGAAACCAATTCCATAGCATATTCCTGCGAAAATGTTGCTAACATGAAACATAAATATTATTATTTCAATGATGGTTTTCACCTTAAAGTCTTCCTTGAAAGAGGTTTATTTTTATTAATTGAATATGTGTATATTTGATATATTTTATGTCTATTTTCATAAACCATTTTTAAATCTCTCTACAGACCTCTGCACATCTCCCCACACACCTCTGCATGCAGAGAATAACTGATATCGGGAGTAGCAGGCTGGGGTCCGGAGATGAAGGCTCAGCAGGCTGGCTGATGCCCATCATTGGGTTAGAACAACCTGTAGCCAATCACCAGAACTGTTCAGAGAAGCACAAAGAATTTAAGGAGACATGGTGGCTTAGTGGTTAGCACCTTTGCCTCACAGAGCTGGGGTCGTGATCTTGATTCCCAGCCATGGCCTTATGTGTGTGGAATTTGCATGTCTCTCCATGTTTGCATGGATTTCTTTCCAAACTCCAAAAAACAAATACTGGCAGGTTAATTGGCTGCTATCAAATTGACCCTGTGTGTCTGTGTGTGTATTTTAGGTAAATTAGACTGTAAGCTCCAAAGGGGCAGGGACAGATGTGAGTTCTCTGTACAGTGCTGCAGAATTGGTGGCGCTATATAAATTATGATATTGACAGTCAGATGAGATCTCGTAAGAATGTTATGAAATTTAGCTTAATGCAACACAAAGGATTTCCCAACTGCTATCGCTTCAGTGCTAACGCTGGGAACTCCCTATTGCAGGATTAACTCCAATAACCAATACGTGTAACCCAGTTGAGTCTTAAATTCGTGTTTATATTTATTGTAGGACTGGCCAGAAGGGGAAGACTTTGGTGTAAGTTTGTCAGCTTACCATAAATTGCAACATGTGGAAGTAACATTCCCTGCTTTAAGTATGTAGAATAGCATTATTGATGCATTTTGTGAGTGCAGACGATCAAATGTCTTTTTTACAAAATGTGATCACAGCCCAGTTTTCAGTTCTTTATATTTAGAGCAAAATACTTTATAGTCTTTTATTTGTGCATTAGTTGTTTTGATATGACTTTGCCTGCCATTGCATGTTGGATTAGCCATGGTTATGGATAGTTGTGGTAATCCCACCTACTAGACTCCGCCTAGAGTTGATTTGGCCCCACCCACATAGGAGGCCACTTCCAGAATTTTTTCCAGGGGAATTTTAAGTTTCCAATCCGTCCCTGGATATATTCTTATGCTGGGAAAGGGTCCCCTAAGCATCTAAATAATGAGTGATGGGATCATAAGAGATAAAAGGGACACTATCAGCAAAACTTGGACCATACAGAGTATGCAGCTTTAAAGGGGTCCTCCACCAACAAACTTTCATGAAAACTTATTATATTTATTGGATGCGGAGTATTTTTCTTAAAAATAAAATACAAGATCTTTAGTAGTAAGAAGCATTCATAAAGTTAATTGTTTTGAGGGGTGGAGAACCCCTTTAAATAGGGTGTAGCTTTTATCTATTTCCTATAAATACTTTACTCCTATGTTTACTGTTTTGTTGTTGAAAAAAAAATTCCCAATTGCAGAGCTTCAATTTTTCTCTGCCAGTTTCCGCCTCCTCCACAAAATTCATTAAGAAATAAATCTCAGCGCTCCAGACTTCAAAACTTAAACATGCTAATCATTGTATTGTAGCATATTAATTTCCATTAATTCATTTCACCCCAACCTGATGAATGAACTCACCAAAAATTTGTGATATTTAGTATACTTCCTTAATAGTCACTTTTTCCAGTGTCTCTCAACTCTCTCTGATTATTCAGACACTTAGCGAACATAAATTATCATGGGTGTGACCTCAAAGGAAAAAGCAGTACCAGCTGTTCGTACGCACAGTCTGCATTACAAGCCAGCCAGGGTGGCAGTGAACAGTTCAAAAGCTCAACTCCCAGTGGAAACTAATCAAGGTTTATCTGAGTGCCAGTTCTTCAGCCAAATAAAGCAATCAAAATTTGCATACACATCATTATGCACTTACTGCATTGCACAAATCTACACTTTTTTCTTGAATTGTAGCAAAATTGCTGGACATTTACACAACTCGCACGATTTAGACACTTTTCCTTTTATTTTAACGTTATTTGCTGCAATTTTAGTAAATCTAGCACTTATCGTTAATTTCCTTAAAGAGCAACACAAATGAAGAGAAATATTATATCGCCTCTTTGAGTGCTGATTTTATTTACTACTTTGGCCCTTGCAAATATAATTTTTCCAAGGGTCTGAATGTCATGCATGACAAGTGAGGAGCCATTTGCTGTTTGTTTTGTTTGGGGGATTTGTTGGCTGCTCTCAAACCACTACCTGTGCCATAATGCCCTAGTCCAAGACCTCACCTTTCTCTGTCCAGCTTGAGACTGAATGCAGGCATGGGTAATGTTGAGGTGTGCACAGTCAACTGATCTGTCAGTGAAGGGCTAGTAAACATTAACAGACAAATGCATAACAGAGATCCTCCGCTCCGTAAGATGGACAAAGACTGCACTTATTATTAATATTATTATTAGCGTTTATTTATATAGCACCGGCAATCACTTACAAAAAATTGGTAACACACAGTTAATACTCACAAATCAAACTTTTAAAACAACAAAAAATGTTTGGTTTGAGTTATATGTAATTTTGCTTTGAAAAAAAAAGTATGTTTATTTAATTTAATGATAGACTAGTGATGGAGGTCAAGATCCAATTGTCTTTAATGAATAAAGTGTATTCCCAAGACGTGGGCAAGTAAACATTTGGTAAATGTATAGCGGGGGTATATAAGATGGGTGAATTATTTATCCATGGCTATATTTGCTATAATAAACAGTTTTTTTTATCTCACATTGAAAAATTCTAGTACTTCTGCCATTGCTGGAAGTAATTCACCTACTGTAGTTACCAATATGTGAATGTACTTATTTGTTGTTAATCCATATATTTAGCTGTCATCAACTTACAAGGGACAGCAGAGAAAAATGTAAATCATGATCAGAATTTAGTTAGCGTTAGAAACCCTCCACCGATCTCCGTTATGGTTCTATGACTTCTGCTCAAGTCATCGTGATTTATTTTTAGAAATAGAAAACTCTGAATGAACATCTGTTTGTTATGTCTTGTGTGAATTATGAAAATTATGTTGGATGTTTCCCTAGAAGGCTTTGAGTTGATTTAATGAGGAAATCCTATACAACATAGTTAATTAGAAAACTCACGTTTGTGACAGTCCATCTCAGGTTCTCCGACACAGATATATTCTGCAAAGACAAATATGGTGCATTTGCTTGAATGCGTAAATCATCAACGGTCCACATCATTCCCATGTTATTCCATAGCAGCCCCTAATTTGTGATTTAGGGGTCTATTTATGAAGTCTAAAAAAGCCATATCTCCATTGAAAATGGGTAGTCTTCCTATCCATCAAAGGCTACTGCTGTGGAATCTTCAGCAGCAGCCTGTGCTGGTGAAGAGGCTCCCGGCGTTCTCCCGGCAAAACCATGGAAAAGCCTTAAGGAACGCGACAATACGCGTTCCATCGCAAGCTCGCTATCAATATTTCAGGATGCTCCTAGAACAAGATATTGAAAGAAACAAATTAATTTTTTTATTATTATTAATATTATTTGAAATAAAGCATTTTTATTTTTTTTTTAAATCTAAACAATAAATTACTTTCTTTTTAACTTCTTCATTTTTTCAGTTCCGCTGCGCATGCATTGGACCGTCAAGCTGGGTCACGCACACGCAGATGCACCAAAGACTGTCCGGCGACTTCTCTCACCGCAGTCAGTACCACTCAGCTGCTGCAGCCATAGTTTCTTGGTAAATTGTGCCGATAATAGATTTTCTATTGCCGTGATGAGCCGCGATACAAAATCTGTTTTAGCTCTGCATAATAGTAAAAAGACCTCTTAGTGGGGTGGGGGAGAGGGGGGGTTCTAAAGTCTAACTGCAGCCGTTCTTAAGGTTAGGAAAGAATCCGTCAGCAGGGTCAGTCAGACATAAAATCCACCTGTAAACAAGCACCCTATGCAGCATGTAGCATTGCTGTTTGTGTCTGAAGAGTTGTTACATTCAGAGCTTATATGTAAATATTTAGTTTTGCAAACTGGAAACATTTTTGGAGATATTACATTTATTGCATTATTGACCTAGGAAGGTTTAGTTTTTGATTCACATTTGTTTTTTTGCATAGTAATAAGAAAAGATGAACAAGAAATACAAACCCAAGGAATAGGAATAAAGCCTCATTAAGGGTGGAAATTGACACGTGACCAAACCATGTTTTGATGCACGGGGTGTGTGTTTGCCTACTGTCTACTTTTCTATGTAGCACATCAATACTGGACAGCTTTAAATTTACATTGCAATGTAAAGGTGAGCTAGGATATCCCCCTCTCCAGCCTCCAAATCTGTTCACACGTTTTAAATTTGCCCCCTGCTGTAGCATAACATGGTTTTGTCAAGGTGGAAAATTGAAGCTTCCACTTGGATTTACCCTTAATAATAAATGTGTCCCAAAATGTTTATGTAGCAAAATTGCTGATTCTTAAGTTTGAACATTATCCTCTTAATAGCTGTTAATAACAAGTTATTTTGCAATTCAAAAACTAGATGACTCTTCAAATATTAGCTATGTATTGGGTGCATCAGGCATAAGTTGCCTATTTTTTTACTCTTACAAAATTTTCAAAGAGTAAAAAGATGTTCTATACGGGGCACTCAGGTATTTGCCAATACCTTGAAAAACCGAGTAGCGAAATGCGCGTCGGATGTTCGCCTCGCTACATGATGATGCAATATCAAACCACCCAGGCAGACGTGTCAGAGCTATTTCCATCTCAGATACTTTATGGGTCTATCTATATATTTTTAAAGGGAACAATTAACTATACATTAGAGCCTAAACTGCGGAAAATATAGCAGCTATTTAGGCTTTCTCATTAACAGCCGTGATAACTATCTGGAAGTAATGTTGTGTAACTGTGGCTAAAATAAATGCCATAGCAGATTTTTGGCAGCATAACAATGGTGGCTGCTAATGATTATTATACTGGCAGTATTAAATGTAACCATTAAAATATTTTTTGTGCTAAAAATAGCATGATAACTAGCTAAGACAATGAGATTATAGCTTTACTGGTAGATGCATAGTGACGAGTGGATCAGAATTATTAATTAAATATTAATTGAACGAGACTAGTCTGCTCTCTTTGAGTTAGTGTATCACAACAATGGGCAGCGGATAATCTTCATCTTTATAAGATACATTTTTTTCATGGCCACAATTACTGATTGGCTAAATTTAGGGGGGAATTTAATTGGCCGCGTCCGATATTATGGTAATAGTACACACTATTACCGTTAATATGGTAATCTTTAACGCTGGGTTTTGCTCACAGCTCAGGGAACCATGAGCAGAAATCAGGGTTAAAATTACTGTATTAACGGTAATAGATTTAGCGCCGCGTTACTCGTGGCAGAATTGAATTCCCCCCTATATGTGTTAAGGAACTTATATATGATACAGACAGAACATTGATCTCAACAATTAAAGAACTTCCTCATAGAGCAATATTAACAAAATCACTCAGACAATATATAGGTGGTTTTATATTCTTTATTACAATTTCTTATCAAAATGAATAATAAACATCATATATGATTTAGGATCATCTAGCGGGGCCTGGTAGTGAATCTACCATTTTATTTACACTTTTTCATTCTCTTCACTTCTTATGGTTTTAAAGTTTTGCTCCAAGCTTAGAATCTGGACTAAAGGGAAGACAACCGTCCAAAAATGCGTATGGAAAATGTGTTCACGCAAAATTACACAATGACGCGTACATGAATCTCACCTCTCCCTCACAGTGATGGGATTATGAGATCGATTCCCAAACAGGGCCTCATCTGTGTGGAGTTTGTATGTTCTCCCCGTGTTTGCATGGATTTCCTCCGGGCGCTCCGGTTTCCTCCAACACTCTAAAAACATACTGGTAGGTTAATTGGTTGCTAACAAAATTAACACGTGTGTGCATGTTACGGAATTTAGACTGTAAGCTCCAATGGGGCAGGGACTATATATAAATAAATATGGGTCTATATAAATAAATGGTGATGATGAAGTCTGGATTTAAATGTACTTTGTTTTTGTTTTTTAAAAGAAGAAATTACACTATAATATGTAATATACACTAAAACATGGAAACCCTAAACTGCTTGGGTAGAACCATTGAAGCAATGTAGTTCCCGGCGGTTAGAAGCCAGACCCCACTACTAACCAATAATGAGCAGCTTTTTCACGCTCTGACCAATCAGAGCAAAGCCTGTCTGCGCGAATTGTCAGTTGCTTTGCAGCTTCGCAAGGTGCATTTTATTGTCATACACAAGAGTCCTGTTTGTACCCTGCAGAGATTGTGGTAACTTCTCATTTAGAGATTTAGTGGAACATGCAATTTCAACAGGGATGTCCGAACTTTTCCATACAACTGTAAGTTTTACCTTTATCACACCCTGTTATGATAAACATGAGATGTGAAGGCAGATATTGTTTTTCCAGAAAATGTGGCAAACATAATGCCAGGAAGTATTAATGCCTCCCCGTGCCACCATTACCCCAGTACATCTCCCAGTACCAGCTTGCGCTTACCTCTTCTGACTATCTGCTAAAGGTTCATGGCTGCTGTTTTATAATAAGCAAGTGATACTAATATATATATATATATATATATATATATATATATATATATATATATAAACCATGTAAGTAATATCTGAGTATATGGGGAGTTTTGATGCCATCACTTTAGGAAATCTTGTGTATTATAACCAGCAACCTAACCTCCACTGTAAATGATCATGGATGTTAGATGTCTTCACAGGGATATATGGTCTGTATATAAGACCTTGGCCTGCGATCTTGGTCACAGAACTCCTTATTGACTTATGATAGCCTTATAAATCACAGTAGGGGTACAGTATCCCATATGTAATCCATCGCACTGTTCTACCATAATAGCAGTCATGGTCTGACCCCTGTCATTGGTATTTTCTGTTTGCCGTGCACTATTCCCTTCAGTGATCTGTGTCTCATGCAGACCATGGGGTGTAGGAGGTACAGGAAGCACCGATAGGGATAGAACTGCCACTGTTATTAGAGTAATGGGAAGTAGTTTGCACAGTAGTCTTATCCTCGTTACTTCTAAATTTCTGGACCTCGCAAAAATTCCTCCCAGACCTCAGATTTATCACAAAAGCGTTTCGTCAGAAATTACTTTATCTGATGGATTTCGGACAAAACGCGTTGGTTGTGATCAAACCCTGCATTCTAAGAACAGAACTTCGTTTCATATATATATCCAAAGACTTCCAGTCCAATCTGCAGTCCAGAGGTGGGTAATCTGATAGACTACAGGGGTCGCATGTGCTGGACCTCTAACCTTCAAAAGGACCGCAGATTACCCTTAATCTTAGTAATAAATTAAAACAATACTTTTAATCATAGAAAGAGATTCTTATCTATAAAAACATAAGCTATAACAAACAAATCTGATAATAAAGTAGGAAGGAACTGGGGGTCGCAGGTGAATGTTCGCAGGGCTCCCTGGGCTAGATCGTCAGCAGTGGTTATGAGTCTGCTATTCAGCAGGATAATCCTGAAATCAGAAAATGATCTGTAGGACAAGATTTTTTTAATGATATTGCACCATTGCTGGTGCTTTTTGTCCTCGTTCTCCTCTTCCCCTCCTCTCGACACCTGCTCCAGATTGACTGGTCCTAAGGAATTTAAGATAACTCTGATGCCTGAGGGGATTATTACATGCCGGAGATGAGCCCATCCCTGCTAACAGACTGTACATGTATTATATCTGTATATGTGACAAGTTATTTATAAATTACAACACTACAAGGGTTTATAGTGTCTGTGGTGTTTCGTTGGTTGTATATGTTTTTTTAAGCATATTAAAATATTTGGTTTTGTGTGTGTAGTTATCTTTTACCTAAAGTTTATACTTTTATTGCGCTAATATTGGGTTTTCTACACACAGTGAGCCTGATTTATTAAGGAACATAAATAGATACATGCCATATTTTGCGACAAATTGATCTACGCATGTCCAGAACTGGACTATACACCAGGAAACGCAGCAACAGCCAATTCATCTTCGAGTGCAAAGGCGTGCAAAGTACCCTTACTACAGCATTTGATTTCTGGGGGCGGAACGGGGAAGGAAATGGGTGTATGCGCGTAATCAAGGTACTATAAGGGCGTGCCAAGTTCGAATTCACGCAACAGAGCCTTCAAGCTTTTGGCATCTCAAGAGTGCCTGTTTTCTGTTGAATCACTTGCAGCAGCAGCAGGTCGGGTGTAAGTGCCGATTACTAGTGATGATGGATGTGTATGCTGGAACATGTGTTTGCAATCAGGAGCAATAGGAAAAATGTGTTTTATGTATGTAGACATTAATTACATCCCAATAAATGTATTTTATGGAGGGGGGGGTTAATTTTTTTGTCATTAATGCCTATATTATAAGTTTTTGGGTTTTTTTCTGTCTCTTAGGACTTTATAGTCCACATATATATTGGATGTATTCTGTAGGGTATTGTGTTTGTTAGAGCAGGGCAAACCTATACCTGTATTCATCAACAGACGTATCTTTACATGCGCTCCTTGTTGAATACGGACGCGCGTATGCCCGATTGAAATAAATCGCACAATACCTAGTTGCACATGCCTGAATGAAGCAAGCCCTGTATATTCTAAAGCGCCTACCATGGACATTTTTTTCTTTCCCTTTTTAGAACTATATTCCATATAAAGCATATTACCCATACTTGGTACTAATCATTTAATAAAGGCAGCAATGAAAAATTCCAAAATGCAAACAAAAATAAATATAAATATATATATATATATACACATAGAAGTGTTTTATTTTCCCATGACTGCACAGTAAGTGACTCATGATAGTAAATTAGGAGAGACACTTCTCCTCACATGAGCTGTCTGATAAGGAAGCCATGCTATGGGGACAAGGCACATATCTACTGGCTGCAGTTACACTGTGACTGCAGCCTTTGTACACGGATGTGAGTGTCAGTTATGGGCAGACCTGGTGGGTAACGGTCACCCCCCTCTGCTCTCACACTGACCAATACGTGATGACGTCAGACGCAGAGGCTCCCTCTCTCCACCTATCCAGCCCCGGCCGATACCTGAGCGCGTTAACCTCTTCCTCCCCGGGCGGCGGTAGCATGTGACGGGGGGCGGGGTCTGTGTCTCCGGGGGGCGGGGTCTGGGCGGCAGGCAGACGGTGCCCAGTGCTCGGTGTCTCCGCGATGTGACCGGCTGCCTCTGGCTGTGTCCTCCCGCCGGCCTCCAGGAAATGGCCCTCAGCAAGTCGGTGCTGAGCCAGGCCACCTTCTGCTTCGGCCTGGCCATCGGCTTCATCTTCTGCTACGTGATCTTCACCATCGTCCTGAAGGAGGAAGCCGAGCCCCCGGCCGACATCCTGCACAATGACCCCCATGGGAGACACGGCGACCACCCCGGCGACCAGCTGGCCGGACATATCATGGACTTCAATGCCGACACCCAGCAGCACCACGGTAACCCGCCCCTGTCACTAATACCCCCCCCCGAATGTCACTAATCCCCCCCTGACTGTCACTGATACCCCCTCCCTCCCCCACTGTCACTGATACCCCACTCCTGCCACTAATCGCTCCCTGACTGTCACTAACATCCCCCCCCCTGTCTGTCACTAATATCCCCCCTCCTGTCACTAATCCCCCCTCCTGCCACTAATCCCCCCCCCCTTGCCACTAATCCCCCCTCCTGCCACTAATCCCCCCCTCCTGCCACTAATCCCCCCCTGTCACTAACACCCCCCCTGACTGTCACTAACACCCCCCCTGACTGACTAACACCCTCCCTGACTGTCACTAACACCCCCCCCCCTGACTGTCACTAACACCCCCCCCCCTGACTGTCACTAACACCCCCCCCCTGACTGTCACTAACACCCCCCCCATGACTGTCACTAACACCCCCCCATGACTGTCACTAACACCCCCCCCCATGACTGTCACTAATACCACCCTCCTCCCGACTGTCACTGATACCCCCCAGACTGTCACTAATACCCCCCCTCCTGCCACTAATACCCCCCCTCCCGACTGCCACTAATACCCTCCTCCCAACTGCCACTAATACCCCCCTGTCACTAATACCACCCCCCCTCCCCACTGTCACTAATACCACCCCCCCTCCCCACTGTCACTAATACCACTCCCCACTGTCACTAATACCACCCCCCCCTCCCCACTGTCACTAATACCACCCCCCCTCCCCACTGTCACTAATACCCCCCAGTCTGTCACTAATACCACCCCCCCTCCCCACTGTCACTAATACCACCCCCCCTCCCCACTGTCACTAATACCACTCCCCACTGTCACTAATACCACCCCCCCTCCCCACTGTCACTAATACCACCCCCCCTCTCCATTGTCACTAATACCCCCCCCAGACTGTCACTAATACCACCCCCCCTCCCCACTGTCACTAATACCCCCCTAGACTGTCACTAATACCACCCCCCCTCCCCACTGTCACTAATATCACCCCCCCTCCCCACTGTCACTAATACCACCCCCCCTCCCCACTGTCACTAATACCCCCCAGACTGTCACTAATACCACCCCCCCTCCCCACTATCACTAATATCACCCCCCCTCCCCACTGCCACTAATACCCCCCAGATTGTCACTAATACCACCCCCCCTCCCCACTGTCACTAATTTCTCCCCAGACTGTCACTAATTTCTCCCCAGACTGACACTAATACCACCCCCCCTCCCCACTGTCACTAATATCACCCCCCCTCCCCACTGCCACTAATACCACCCCCCCTCCCCACTGTCACTTATACCCCCCAGACTGTCACTAATACCACCCCCCCTCCCCAGAGTGTCACTAATACCACCCCCCCTCCCCAGAGTGTCACTAATACCACCCCCCCTCCCCAGAGTGTCACTAATACCACCCCCCCTCCCCAGAGTGTCACTAATACCACCCCCCCTCCCCAGAGTGTCACTAATACCACCCCCCCTCCCCAGAGTGTCACTAATACCACCCCCCCTCCCCAGACTGTCACTAATTTCTCCCCAGACTGTCACTAATTTCTCCCCAGACTGTCACTAATTTCTCCCCAGACTGTCACTAATTCCTCCCCAGACTGCCACTAATACCACCCCCCTCCCCGCTGTCACTAATACCACCACTGTTCCAAATCCCCCCCCCCCTCCTCCGTCTGTCCCAAATCCCCTCCCCCCCCGACTGACACTAATAACCCCCCCAAAACTGTCCCTGTTATTCCCTCCCCCTCGCAGACTGTCACTAATACTTCCCCTCCCTGACCAATATGTCCCCTGACAGTTTATAATTATCTCCTCTGAACAGTTATGGTGACTGACTTATATCCCTCTTGACAACTGATAGACATTGTCTAATACCCCCTCAGCACTTTATAGTGCGCCGCGGCTCCCAGGGGTGCCGCGGCGCTGTCTCAGGGGTGCCGCGCGGCAGCCATAAAAAAAACAAACAGAAACACCAATGCGCGCGGCGCCGGGACCCAGCATCTTCCTCTCTCACGCAGCAGCTGTCACTGATATAACAGCTGCGTGAGAGAGGAGGATGCTGGGTCCCGGCGCCGCGTGGATTGATAAGTGTTTCTGTTTGTTTTTTTATAGCTGGCGCATGGCAGAGGGGGCAAAGTGAGAGAGTGCAGAGGAGAGTGACAGGAGGGGACAGAGGAGAGTGACAGGAGGGGACAGAGGAGAGTGACAGGAGGGGACAGAGGAGAGTGACAGGAGGGGACAGAGCAGAGTGACAGGAGGGGACAGAGGAGAGTGACAGCGTAACAGGAGGGGACAGAGCAGAGTGACAGCGTGACAGGAGGGGACAGAGCAGAGTGACAGCGTGACAGGAGGGGACAGAGGAGAGTGACAGCGTGACAGGAGGGGACAGAGCAGAGTGACAGCATGACAGGAGGGGACAGCAGAGTGACAGCATGACAGGAGGGGACAGAGGAGAGTGACAGCATGACAGGAGGGGACAGAGGAGAGTGACAGCGTGACAGGAGGGGGACAGAGGAGAGTGACAGGAGGGGGACAGAGGAGAGTGACAGGAGGGGGACAGAGGAGAGTGACAGCGTGACAGGAGGGGGACAGAGGAGAGTGACAGGAGGGGGACAGAGGAGAGTGACAGGAGGGGGACAGAGGAGAGGGACAGCGTGGCAGAGGAGCTGTGACAGAGGGCAGAGGAGGGGGACAGGGCAGAGGAGCTGGGACAGCGTGACAGAGGGCAGAGGAGGGGGACAGCGTGAGAGGGCAGAGGAGGGGGACAGCGTGACAGGAGGGGGACAGAGGAGAGGGACAGCGTGGCAGAGGAGCTGGGACAGAGGGCAGAGGAGCTGGGACAGCGTGAGAGGGGCAGTGGAGGGGGACAGCGTGACAGGAGGGAGACAGCGTGACAGAGGGCAGAGGAGGGGGACAGTGGGCAGAGGAGGAGGGCAGCGTGAGAGGGGCAGTGGAGGGGGACATCGTGACAGGAGGGAGACAGCGTGACAGAGGGCAGAGGAGGGGGGACAGCGTGACAGAGGGCAGAGGGGGCAGCATGAGAGAGGGCAGAGTATCTGGATGCAGAGGGGGCATTTTTGCATACAACTAAATAAGCATTTCTGTCCTGACCTAAATACTTATTACAATTTTTTGACCCAACTACTTCTAAAACAGGACTGCTCGGTAATTATTTTGGAGGGGTGCCTTAAAACAATTATGGAGACTCTAAGGGTGCCGCGAACTGCAAAAGTTTGGGAACCACTGATATAGTCTGTTATAGGTGTCACTTGATTGTGTGCACTTCATTCTGTGATAATGCCTGTTTGTTTTATAATGTAAATATGCCTTGTTTTCTGTATCTTTATATATGAGATACATTTACCAAACATAGTTGACCTTTAAATCCAAATCACATCCTTTAAATCAAACTAATCGCAATGTCTGTTTTGAACATCTGCAAACAACAATAAACATAAAATATTGTTTTTAAATCCTTTTCTGAGATTTTCTGTCTGTCTCGGGGGAAAGCAGAATGCGACTGGAGCTACCAACAGGCAGCTGTAATGTTGACACTGAGCTGATTTAGTAGGGAATCTGGTTAACCTTAATATTCTCTAATAATAATAATAATATAATAGTGTAATAAAAGTAAACAAGTTTATGAAAGTGAAGATTTTATTTGAGCAAACAAGTATCCCATACCTACATATTACAACTTGGACAGTTATGGGAAATTCACTTTTAATTTATTTAGGTCACTTATTTAAAGAGAGACGGTGCATAGTTAAATGCTGTCTTGAGTATTTATTGAGCATGTAAATATGTGCGTGCTTTGTGAACCAGCTGTGCAGACATACAGGAACCTGCTTCCTGTGATCTGCTCTTGTGAGTTTATACCTCTTACATATGCACGACAATGCCAGATTAAATACTGCCTTCATTGCTTTCTTTTGTGATTTAGCATGTGGTATTGCAAGTTGTGAATGAGTCTTGGTAGAAGACTGGGAATATAGGACTGAGTAGAGAATACACCATCAAGACCAGTGCTTTTACTGCTGAAAAGAATATATGCATTATTAGGCCATTTTAGACTTTTTTGGCTGAAGATTATGTGGTTTGAGCTCCAAATAGCCTTCAGATGCTGTTCAGGCATGCAAAACATCCAGACTAGGCCCGTCTGACAGTGTGTCCATATATTTTCTAAAGCTGGGTACACACTACAGGAATTTTGACCAACTTTTTATGCAGAGCGATTTTACATGCGATTGATGGTCAGATCGCTCGGTCCATGGACTGCATACACACTAGCCTTGTTTAGGACGAGAAAGGGAAGAGCAGACGTCCCTTTAGCGACTTTACAACCATGTTGTCGTGAGCAATGACTGTAATTTTGTACTCACTGTTATGGATCGGTCGGAAGTTTATACACACTACACAGCGGAAACGAGAGATTGGACCGAAAATATTAAACGGTACGACCAACCAAATGAGGCGATAATCGTCCATTTGGGCAGACTTTCGACCATCGTGTCACTACACACACTGACCCGACTTTTGAACGAGCGGTCGTATGTCGGCTGTTTGAGCCGATTATTGGATGAAAACAGTGTAGTGTGTACCCAGCTTAAGCATTAAGTGGCTTGATCTTTCCAATTCGGCTAAGCTCCAACTTGGGCATAGATCTGGCTGCTTGGTGCTGTAGTTTAATGGCTAGATCTGCCCCTCGCCAAACGAGGTCTCGTCATTTTGCAAGTCTCTCAAACAGTATTTAAAATGAATAAAACAAAGAGGAAAACACATTTTATGTTTGTAACTTTGATTACAGGTCATTGTCCTAGAATGAAATGTACAGAACAGAGTAAAAAAAGTTTTCTTTATATACTAGTGTTCATTTATTCTTATTGCTTGATTTCTGTATTTGACTGTGTTAACCATGAAATGCAGAGAGGTGGAACGTGATAGGGAACCAAGTCAGAGACAGGTTGGCTGATGTGAAACAGTTGGAGGTTTGACACAACGTGGTAACAGAGAGCACAGGGAGTTAGGTAGAGGTAACAAGCAGTGGGTGATTCGGTATTTTGCTGGCTTCATCTCGGCAATGGGAAGGTTCCAAAGTGGACCCAATGTTTCAATAGTTCTAGTATATCTGTAAACAAATAAGCAAGGGAAAAGCCCTTCAGGAAACTTAAAATGAGTGTCAGCGCATGTCTTTGTATAGCGCCTTTTGTAAACCAATACAATCTCTGTTCCCTTCAGACGAGGATGTCCACATATCTGAAGATCTGTCCAAGAAGGTGAGAATCCTGTGCTGGGTCATGACTGGACCTCAAAACCTGGACAAGAAAACAAAACACGTAAAAGCCACTTGGGCACAAAAGTGCAATAAAATGTTGTACATGAGCTCTGAAGAAAATAAAGACTTCCCCACAGTAGGACTGGATACTAAGGAAGGAAGGGACCAACTCTACTGGAAAACAATCAAGGCCTTCCAGTATGTCCACGACCACCACTTGGAAGATGCCGACTGGTTCATGAAAGCAGACGACGACACGTACGTGGTGGTGGAGAACTTGCGCTGGCTCTTGTCGAAGTACAGTCCGGAGGACCCCATCTACTTTGGCAGGCGGTTCAAGCCCTATGTAAAACAAGGGTACATGAGCGGAGGGGCTGGTTATGTGCTGAGTAAAGAAGCCTTAAAGAGGTTTGTGAATGCCTTCAAGGAAGAGAAATGCACGCACAGCTCCTCCGTGGAGGACCTGGCGCTCGGGAAGTGTATGGAGAACATTCACGTCAAGGCCGGAGATTCCAGAGACACCAGTGGAAAAGAGACCTTTCACCCGTTTGTTCCTGAACATCATCTCATCCAGGGCTATTTGCCAAAGACTTTCTGGTATTGGAATTACAACTACTATCCGGCCATAGAGGTAAGGCACGCTATATAATTTATTTATATAGCGCCACTGATTCCGCAGCGCTGTACAGAGAACTCATTCACATCAGTCCCTGCCCCATTGGAGCTTACAGTCTAAATTCCCTAACACACACAAACAGACACAGAGAGAGATAATAGAGGCCAAGTGCAATGTTAGCTGCTCTGTACTCGAGTCTTCTATGCTAGGTTGCACGTCATTGGTGGAAATAAATCCGCCTGGAATGTTTGCAGCTAAGCTTACCTAGACTTTGTGACAATAGAAATGTAGCATTGGCTGCAGTCCAGTATACAGCGCTATAGATAAGACACATTAACCCCAGGCAATATTCTAAGTATACATCCTTATTTTAGTGTTGCATGGGTTCACACTACAGACATTACTTTTTTTTTTTAACCCCTATAAGACTGATTCCACAACTTTTTACGTTAGTAATCTTTTAATCTAACCTACATATTGAAATGGTGTGTTGCTTTCATTTATTATATTAGACTACATTCCTTTCATTCTCATAAGCATAGGGACGCCTATGTTGTCTGTACGCGCCTTGTTTAAGGGCGCCTTGTTTAAGGGCGCCTTGTACGCACCTTGTTTAAGGGCTTATGGAAGTAAAGTAGAATATTCAGCCTGATGCTTCTGGATCGTGCAAACAGTGTTCACATTTGAACGCTGACTGGGCAGTTCACACACGGAATAAAAGGCGTTCGGCTAATCCCTGGACAGTGATTGTGGGTGGCTCATTCATGAGTGTGATTTTCAACACCCCCCCTCCATCTGAAGAGTGATATTTACAAATGTCATATTACATTAGGGCTAGATTTACTAAACTGTGGGTTTGGAAAAGTGGAGATGTTGCCTATAGCAACCAATTGGATTCTAGCTGTCATTTATTTAGTGCATTCTACAAAATGACAGCTAGAATCTGTTTGGTTGCTATAGGCAACATCTCCACTTTCTCAAACCAGCAGTTCAGTAAATATTCCCCTAAGGATTTAAAGGAATGCCGTTATCTAAATGATATATCTTTACTGACTGCTGCCGTGAACTTAGGCACGACCGTGGCCTCTTATGTGAAACAGCAGGTAGAAGATATCGGCAGTGCTCATTTCAGGTATCTGCTGCCTGCCATCCCCATTACAAGCAACTTCTATTAGATCCGAGTGACACTAAAATCGTTTAGTGCTGATAAATGGGGAAAACAGTAACACAAACCAGGCTCTCTCCAAGTTAAACATAAGAATAATAATAGAAAAGGCTTAAAAAAGTGAAGAAGAAATAAAATATACAGCTTGTTTTTATATCCTGTCACTCCTTCAAATGTAAAATAAAGTACATCTATTTAGTGTTGTTACACTCGGGTGATCTAGCTAATTAAACATTAAATTAATGGTCTTGCACTAACTGTATAAAAGTTACAAAAAGCAGAATCTTGAGTGTTTTTTTTTTTCTTTTTATAATTTTGCCAATTTCCCCTTTTGATGGATTAGACGCTCCTGTATAAACATAGTGGACTAGCACACAATGATCCCAAATCAATCACTTTTATCAGCAGAACCTTGAGAACAGACAGTTTCCTACATGTAAAGTGGATTTGTCACCTGTGTACAATGTTCTAAATCAGGGTGTTACGCATAAAATAAACCAGTTTCTGCCTTGCCTCACAGTGGGAGCGGCTGTTTCCATTTATTATTTTCAAAGTTATTATGAGAGTTAACTTGAGAGCTTTACGTAAAACTTCCCTGAGGAGCCCAAGATGATCAGATTTCAGTAGACAATTTCTTGTGAATTGACCTGATTATTTTTGTTTTATTTCATTTACAATTCTAGTGAAATACTAAGTGACAAGTAAATTTCAGTGAGTGTAACCAAAACTGTACTTGGGAAATATCAAAAAAGTGCTCAGGACCGTGTCATGTACCTTATGATCCATAAATGCTTCCACAATTAGTAACAACTGATGTGTTGTCCAATATGACGCTGTATGCAATGTATTGTACGTGGTAACTGCTAGTAAATTATGTACATACTATTGTCTCGCCCGTTTAGGTGCCACATATTTCATTGCTGCCCCTATAGACAATGTACATGGCAGTGAGATCAATAGGGCATCTCATGGAGGTCTTAAAAATCAGGATTCCAGGGTTGGGACCCCCGTCTACAATTTCATATAATATTCTATTAAATAATGTTTCAAAGGGGAGGACGTGTCCATTTAAGCAGCTCTCAGTAAGTGCAATACTCTTGGGGGGTATATTTACTAAACTGCGGGTTTGAAAAAGTGGAGATGTTGCCTGTAGCAACCAATCAGATTCCAGTTATCGTTTATTTAGAACATTCTACAAAATGACAGCTAGAATCTGATTGGTTGCTATAGGCAACATCTCCACTTTTTCAAACCCGCAGTTTAGTAAATATACCCCTTGTTGTGTTTTGGCCCAGATTATCTTATATACAGTGTTTAATTGTTCTAAAAGTCACGCTAAAAAGTAAGACGCCGTTTTGGTGGCCCAGGCCAACACACTTAACACCGTTGTTAGGAATTCGGCATTTGTAATCTAATATTGTATAATTTTGACTGTGTGATTACAAATACTATTTAAGTATTTTGTTTTAGTAATAAGTTCTGATGATCTCCTCTTATACATTTCATTCACCCTACCCACAATAAGCATTAATTAAATGACAGTAGCAATAGTAATCTATAGCTAAAGTTTAAAATATTAAGGGTGTGACCTGGGATACATTATGAACCAGACTTTCCTGTAGGACTACTATATAAGTAAAGACTTGAGATTTCTTGATTGGTGAAACTGCATTATTTGCAAGAAAAGAGGTTTCTAGTCTTCAAAGAAATCTTACTAGAACATTTGGAATTTCCAGGTCTGCATATCATCATCATCACCATTTATTTATATAGCGCCACTGATTCCGCAGCGCTGTACAGAGAACTCATTCACATCAGTCCCTGCCCCATTGGAGCTTACAGTCTAAATTCCCTAACATGCACACAGACAGAGAGAGAGAGACAGAGAGACTAGGGTCAATTTTGATAGCAGCCAATTAACCTATTAGTATGTTTTTGGAGTGTGGGAGGAAACCGGAGCACCCGGAGGAAACCCACGCAAACACAGGGAGAACATACAAATTCCACACAGATAAGGCCATAGTTATAGTTTATTGATGAGGTATAATTGTAATGCTTAGCTCTCAAAAGGAAACATAGTATTTTGAGAAATAAGAAACCAATTTGTTTATGTTCCTGTTTCCCTTTGTTGCATCTTCACTGATATAATTGGTGGAGTAAATGAGATTTTCCTGCTTCACTCCCTCAGGATGGTTTCTAAATAATGGGAAGGGTCTTTTGGGTAAATGCCATTTTACGTGGCAGCCCATTGTGTTGAAGCCTCACCCCACTTTATTTACAGAGCATGAAATGTGCGTGTACTGATGCAAGATGTTCGCCCAAAGGCTGTCTGTGTTGTTTTGTTTGGTCTCTTCAGTGCAGTACAGGTTGATATGGTCTGCATGTGAAATAAGAGCAGAATTAGGAAGGGGCACTGACTCATGTTATATGGCGTTAGCCATAATTTCATTCTTTCAGATTTTATTACTTAGAAATATAATCTGTGACACTTTAGCTTCAACAAAGAATAACAATTTAAAAAACTCTGTTCTGTGGTTCCATAATGAGGATTATATTTCAAAGTAAGTTCTATGCCAGGCTCTGCAAATGTTTTACTCTGGTAATAGCAAGGAGCTCACACTAGGTGATAAGAAGAGCACACGTTGTATGTCCAATTTATTATAGCACACCCCGTTGTCATCACATCCTCTACACAGTATGTTATACACCATGTTGTCACACAGCCCTAGCATATAAAACAGCCCCATATTCTCAGCATATAGAGCTGCCCCATCCGATGACCAGGGCAGAGCTGGCGTTTACAATAATGTCTCAAAGGGGAGGACGTGTCCATTTAAGCAACTCTCGGTAAGTGCAGTACTCTTATTTTACTAAACTGCGGGTTTGAAAAAGTGGAGATGTTGCCTATAGCAACCAATTAGATTCCAGTTATCATTTATTTAGTACATTTTACAAAATTACAGCTAGGATCTGGTTGCTATAGGCAACATCTCCACTTTTTCAAACCCGCAGTTTAGTAAATATACCCCTTGCAGTAGTATCCAATTATGGTCCCTGCTCATTGGTTTTCCAGCACAACCGCCTTGTTTTGTTATGGATGCACTAAAGTAGAGAGCACCTGTTTTGGTCTGACTTAATATTCATGGGAACATTCCCCATTTCCTAACGCATTTCACCATAAAGCGCTGTTTCCTAGCGTTTCCATGGACTGCGCTCCCATGAATGTTGGTCAAGACCAAATAGCTGCCTCCACATCCCGTAAAGGTATAGAGGTCACCCACTTAAGTAAGTACTCAGCGCAAAACTTAAAATCTAGAACTAGTCGCTAGTCTTTACAACAGTTCACTCTGCTAACATTAAATCGTCAGCATTACTTACCTCTTATGTAGCAGTTGCCCAATCCCCTGGGTCTCCCGAAGCCCTAATGGTCATTGTGCTGGTCATTGTGTTGGTCATTGTGCTGGTCATTGTGTTGGTTGTGCCCTTGTAAGTTCACAGTGGGACAGGGAGCAAGAACATGATCATGTTGTACTTGTACCCAGATGAGCAGATCTGGACAATTAAAGCAATTGAAGGTCCCAGCAGATAATCCAGAGACAGGATTTAATATAAGTACAGTGAATTCCACCTAGTTCTACGTTTTGGATGGAGTAGAAGACTCTCCATAAGAAGTCTTTAATGGAACAGGGACGGACTAATCTTGTGACATCTTTCTTTATTCCAGGGCCCCGGCTGCTGCTCCGACCTGGCCGTATCTTTTCATTATGTGGACTCTACAACAATGTACCAGCTGGAGTACCTGATCCATCACCTCCGTCCTTATGGATACATGTACAGATACGACCCTGACTCTCGGAATAATCCATCCGAGCAGAACGTGAAGGAAGAATCTGTAAAATCAGAGTGAATGCCACATTATTTTTCCAGGAAGAAAATGCACTGAGTTCACCTGGTCAGACCTACGACTACAGTTGATAAGGGAAAAAAACAACTTAATGTCCTGTACTATATGTTTGACTGTATTGGAGGTATTTGTTTGCTTGTATGGTTTTTTTTTACACTTGAAATGACCACAAACGGAATCTTTCCTGTGGACCTCTGTGATGTTCTGATATTTTTTTTTAATCTATTTTGTGAAACGTCAAAGATCCATTTTGGTGATCATAGGAAGGGACATTACCCCTTTTTTTTTTTTATCATTGACAATCTTATGTTTATTTGTGGAAGAATCGTAACTTGCACAGTACACTTGTATGTAAAGAAGTTATTTGAAATTCAACTCATGTCCTAAATAATCTAAACCTTCCTACATGCCCAGTCAAAACTTCGTAAGTGACTCTATGGACTCTACCCACCAAGACAATCTACTTCTGGGTAATGCCTTCGATATAGCATGTCACATGGTGACCACAAATCCTATCCTGCACTGAGGAGTACTAACCAGGATGAAACAGGCTTTTCTGTAGTTGAATATTGCCCATGTCTCGCTCTAAGTACTGGTAAAGCATTGACTCAGATGTGTCCTGTAAATATCACTACCCAGAAGTGCATTCACAGTAATGGAAGTGGCGTATTAAAACATTGTCGAATTACTTAGAAACGTTCAACCACCCTTCTCTATATAGGCAGCTACATCTAGACTCGTCATTTTGCAGTACATGTTAAAAGTGGTACAAGCAAATGACACAAAGCTGCTAATTATTTACTAACAGTTGTAGGATAAAATACAGTACATGACAGTCATTGAAAGTTGTACCCCCTTTAATGACTAAATGCCCGAAAGAAAGAACAGATTTATACAAACACAATACACGTGTTTAATAGATCCTATTAAATATGTGGCTGACATTCTTATAATTGCCCCAGGTTAGACACACACCAGGACTTCATTTAGCTGATTCCGATTCTTGAATCTTCATCTCTGTTCATCTTTTGGCCCTCTTCTGGACATATTGTCATACTCCATCATTATTTATTTGCAATTTATTTATTGTAAACCATGCCTGAAGAATTATATTGCTAATACTATAGTTGGGCATTATTGTAACTTTATCTTGTATTATGTAAATCATTTAAATGGGGTTAATTAATCAATTTTGAATTTTGTAGAGATTTGCATCCCCTTTTTATTATGACATTAACTTTATGGTTATTTGTGTTTATTGAACAGACATATCATCATATTTCTTCTTCATCTTTATGTATAGACACTTCTTAAATACGTATGTATCATTCTAATGTCTTTTAAATGTAATATAATTTCTTCCCTACTTTTCAGGGGTGGGGGGTTCTTGTCTACCTGCAGTAGAGTTGGAGTCTATACGATATAGCTACGGTCATTATTGAGATTTATAGGCCTGCATTGTCTGGGCGTTGTTAGCAGTGTAGGATGGTATTCTCCTTAGATGTGTTTATCCGGTTGGATAAATCCCATGACTCTGGCTACAGAGGAAGCCATTGGTCGCAGGTCTTAAAAGTGCCTAAAGGTCCATTTGTAGTAAAAATAATAATATACTTGGCATGTAGCAGTCAAGGTTAAGTTCCTTACAGTAATCCGCTGTGTTTCATAATGAGATATAGCAATAAGGTCCAAGACCAAACATATGGTGGGCTCTCACACTAGTGTAGTTAAAGCCCAGCATTTAATATGAAAGAGATTTTCCACTGGTCCTCTGGATGGAACAGCGTTTCTCAAACTAGTACCTGTTGGAACTGATCCTCCAGATGGAACAGCGTTTCTAAACCTAGTACCTGTTGGAACTGGTCCTCCGGATGGAACAGCGTTTCTCACACTAGTACCTGTTGGAACTGATCCTCCCGATGGAACAGCGTTTCTCACACTAGTACCTGTTGGAACTGATCCTCCCGATGGAACAGCGTTTCTCACACTAGTACCTGTTGGAACTGATCCTCCCGATGGAACAGCGTTTCTCAAACTAGTACCTGTTGGAACTGGTCCTCTGGATGTAACAGCGTTTCTCAACCTAGTACCTGTTGGAACTGGTCCTCCAGATGGAACAGCGTTTCTAAACCTAGTACCTGTTGGAACTGATCCTCCCGATGGAACAGCGTTTCTCACACTAGTACCTGTTGGAACTGGTCCTCCGGATGGAACAGCGTTTCTCACACTAGTACCTGTTGGAACTGGTCCTCCGGATGGAACAGCGTTTCTCACACTAGTACCTGTTGGAACTGGTCCTCCGGATGGAACAGCGTTTCTCACACTAGTACCTGTTGGAACTGGTCCTCCGGATGGAACAGCGTTTCTCACACTAGTACCTGTTGGAACTGGTCCTCCGGATGGAACAGCGTTTCTCACACTAGTACCTGTTGGAACTGGTCCTCCGGATGGAACAGCGTTTCTCACACTAGTACCTGTTGGAACTGGTCCTCCGGATGGAACAGCGTTTCTCACACTAGTACCTGTTGGAACTGGTCCTCCGGATGGAACAGCGTTTCTCACACTAGTACCTGTTGGAACTGGTCCTCCGGATGGAACAGCGTTTCTCACACTAGTACCTGTTGGAACTGGTCCTCCGGATGGAACAGCGTTTCTCACACTAGTACCTGTTGGAACTGATCCTCCCGATGAAACAGCACTTCTCACACTAGTACCTGTTAGGTCCTGAAGTAACATTACAGTGCTGTAGATTAATGTTGGTTTGTCTTGTTAGACCATTAGCAGAAACCTGTGTTAAATAAATACACTGCCGTCACTTTTACATATCTATCTTACAAGCTCACCAGTTGAAGTTTACGAAGAGAACTCAAGACCTACACATGATGTGGGGGGCCCTTATTACAAGCAACGTAAACTTGATTATTTAGAAAAAAATCTATATTTTTATATGCATTTATATTAAAACCCTTCTGATTTTGAAGTCCTTTGATTGTGTATATGACATCCAGTAACATTAAAACATTGTTTTAATAATTTATCAACTTGTGTTATTTCTATATTTGTTTTAGTTAATTTTCAATCATTATAACCTTGATGTTAGTAGGCTTCAACAATTATCTATAAGCTTGAGGGAATGGTTATAAGTTGTTGGGGGTGTCATATAATACTCTCCAAAGGGAGAAGGGATTTCTGGGTAAGATGTACTTTTGAGTCACTGCTAGAGCAGTACACAGATGTACTTTGGCCTAGTGCAGTGTAAGTTAGGTCAGTACATGAGCACTATAAAAGCAGCAGAATGACTCTCCATAAGGAAAAGGGACTGGGTTTAGCCATTTACATGTCAGTTATTGACTACTTAACGCACTGGGTTTTCAGAACACGGCTCGGACTTTACCAATGAGTCCTGTTTCCTTTTGAAAACAATTATTCGCTGTTTTTTCTCAGTATAATTTGAATTCTCCCTATCCTTATTGTTCGATTGGGGAAATGCGCAAATGTTTTTTATTTCTGGTTAATATACGGTAGTTTTGGGTTTTTTTTCTTCCTATTCTGGTCTTTAAAAAAATTATTGAAAAAGTTTGAGGACCACCTCATACTCAGACTTTCAAACACATAGAAGATGTTCAAATGTGGAAAATAGGTTCCTCCCACTTGATGATAAATGATATCCTTGTTTGTAGGTAGATACACCCAAACTACAGCAAACTCAAACAATACAAAACAGGGACAATAATAGTGCAATATGTACACAACTTAGTAAAGATAGTCCCAAAAAGAATCCCAAAAGATAGATCTTCTATATTTATTCACTTTGTGCAGGGAATGGAAACGACACCAAACAAAACTTCTGTGTTGTTCATGTCAAACTCCCCCCAGTGCCGTTATGCTTACAAAAATGCAGATGGTATCAGGCATCTCGTGTGTATATATATATATATATATATTATACACACTCAACATCGAACGAACGTCGGCGCTCACAGTGACGTCACATCACCTAGCGACAGTCACATTTCTAGTTTTAAGGGGACAATACAAGGACCCGCCGGGCTCCTTTGTAAAAAAAAAAAAAACATTACAGAGCCGTCAGGTCATACCTCACCCATCTAATCCGCCTTGGTGGTAGATTTTTCCAACCTAAAAATGAAAAGTGGTGGTGTTGCTCATAGCAAACAATCAGATTCCAGCTATCATTTATCCACTACATTGTAGAAAATGATAGCTAGAACCTGATTGGTTGCTATAGAAGTGACTTTCTGCCTGACTAAAACCCTCTTTCTACTGACTTTACCCCTTCATGTTGATGGCCTCTACCCCTCCCTCTTTATGACAAGCCCAATTTTCACAGTTTTTGGGACATGTCTGCATTTATTTTGATAGCACAATCTGAGAAGGAAGGAAACGTTTTATTTTAAAGCCATTAACACACCTAGCACTATCTGTTCTAGTGTTATCTGGACCCAATGACTGTTGTGTAATTCACCCTCCCAGCCAATAAGAGGGTCAGATGAGTGAGGGCAATGGGTGATTTTCTTCCCTGTCTGTTCAAATCAAATTAGACTGGATCAGAATACGATGCGGCCATGTACAGCGCCATTGTCGGCCAGTTTGGTAAATAACGCCTAAATTGGCTGATCAGATACGCACGTATACCGCTTCTTCCAACATGAGGCTCTGAAGTAAGTGTTCTGATTTCATTAAAATATTTCTTTTCAGAGGTGATCCAGGTATGTCAAGCGGACTGACCCGTCATAGGAGTATAAGAAGTTCCTCTGGCTTGGACAATCATACCTAGGAATGACACTGCGCTCACCCCCTTTTTTAGCCCACTGTGGTCCCTGTTTAGTCACTGTTTGTATATCTGCAGTGAATGGAGATTAATGGCGTACATAAAGATGTAATCATTTTTTATCAACACACACAAAGCCACTCTGAACCGGTTTATCTTCAGAATAATTCTACAATATGATTCTAGCCACTAATGATTTAAATGTGAAAAATAATTCCACTTGAAAAGGCTGCACATCAGAATCTTTCTGATTATATAATTCTTTGGCTTCCGCTCTTTTTGCCTCCTGCTGACCTCCATAATTTGTGATAATATTTTATCTGTTTGCGTAGCTGTTATAATGTCATACACGGTTTGACGTGGCTTTTGTATAACAGCCTATCTTACGTGTTTGACTAGATAGTGTAAAAATGTTCAATGTCAAGCGGTGCATAATGCAAACGTGTCACCTATGGTAATAAAACCAGGTGCAGAGGAAAAAGGTGCTATAATACAGCAATCAATCAGATTCTGTCCTTCATACCACCGTGTGTAGTGGTCAGATTGTCTTTAATAATAGATTGTTGATTTTGTACTTATAGAGACGATATTAAATTAAAATTCAGGACCTAGCGTCACTGCTTTCTAAACTTCACTTCTAGCAAATTAATGTAGGAAATTACTCCCAGCTAATCAGCAATATGTAAGTCTCTCCAACAATGTTTCACATACTCTATTGATGCTCTGTACTTTGTCCTGGCATATTGCAGTGTGTAGGCATGTAAAGTTATTTATTTACCCACTTTTATTTTTAGAGGTCTTTGTTACTTTAAAGTGGTCAAGCTACAGGAAAGGTGTAATGCCTCAAAATTCACCACTGAAAATAACATTTGCCTTCAAGACCAAGCAAAAATATGTTCCTATTACAGTGTATCTGTCATGCAGTCCTTTGTCTTCCGCCTGATGTGAGCGAGTTCTCTGTACAGCTCTGCGGAATTAGCTGCGCTCTGTAAACAGCTGCTGACGATGAATATTTGGCACCCACCTATTAAAGACTTTTTCATACTGCTCCTGTGTAAAATCACTTTTCAAGTGGTTTGGGGGGTGCCTCTTGCAGATTTTTGAAATTTGAGCTCTTTAAGATTTTAAAACGCTTCCTGGACCATTTTTAATGCACTAACACGTGTGAATTGTAAGATGGGAAGTTTTCAAACTGCCTTAATAGCTCATGTAAAAATATCAGAGATTTAGGTATGAATTTTCATTAAAAAAAAACATGTAAAATTGCATCATATAAATAAAGTTATTTGTTTAAAAAAAAAAAACAGTTCACCAAAAATCTTTCTGGGTATAGAGTTAATGAGACCAGAGAAAAATAAGCCCGCGCTCGGTATATCCCACATTATATATGGTACCAGCTGCTTGGCAATAAGCCCGCGCTCTGTATATCCCATAGTGTATGTGGTACCAGCTGCGTGGCAATATAAATGCCCATATATGTATACAAAACAAAAAGACAGTTGTCAGCGCTTATCCTTTAAACTACATATCTGTGTGTGTCTAGCAAAATGAAAACATGAGGTATTGGTTCATATTTTGATCAAAAGATTTAAGCCTGCATCCCAATGTCAAGGGCACCTCATTATATGCAGGTCCTACACTGACCTATATGCTTTAAACACCATTAAAATGCAGTTAAAATCAGATGCACTCACCTCCTAGGTATAGGGTTTACATCTAGCAAGGGCTGGCTTGTGAGCCACACCCAAATGTGCCTTAAATAGGCTTAATGGACAGCTAGTGTTAACGAGATATAAGATATTGGCTTTATGCGGCAGATCCAGGAGGATGGAAGTTCAAGCATGACCGGTGCACTTTGGGAGTTAAAAGTTTAGTAAGTCCAGACAACAAGATGTAGTGCAATTTAGACCATTAAAGCTAATGTCTAATTGGTTGCTATGAGTTACTGCACATTAATAACAATTGTGCAATTAATCTGTTCCAGGGCAGAAATTGGGATTGTTTTATTCCGTCCAAGTACAAATAAATACTTGGATTATTTTGAAGCTTTGACTATATGGTAGTGATATATACCATATTTGCTTCCGCTTAACTGATAAGACTACTAAAGTTACACAAAGTGGAGGCAGCCATTTTGTATGCTGAACCCACTATTGCTCAGAATGCATCAATCCAATCGATAGGGTGCATTTGTATTGACTCATGCCACAAAATGGCTGCCTCCACCACCTGCAGGCCACACGATTTAACCCATTGCGTGCATGTTGTATATATTCCATCAGACGGACATAGGGAACGTGTTTCTGTAATGCTCTTGTTTTTATAACTTTGATAATGTGCATTTTGAATCAGTTTTGTTGTATTCAAGTGCCTTTTAAGGTGTGTTACCACAAACAATAAAAAAGTGTTACTGCTTGTGTTTTGACCATTGTTATTCCTGTTATGACACTTTTATTTTAAATATTTGAGGTATAATATAACCAGTATAACCAGGTCTTCTAAGTAATGGTTCTCCCGGAGGCCAAACGGTTATTGTAATGAGTAGAACACTAGCTGTACATTGAATTAGAAAGAAAAGGTCAGTAGTACGATCTGACACTGAATTCCTCACCTACACAAAACTACACATTAAACATATCAGAATAACATATATATATATATATATATATATATATATAATATCATATGTGCTATCTTGTCTTTTAGTTATATGGTATGGTTACCCTCTATTTGCTTGTTTAAGAATTTTATTACTTTGTAGTGTGTGAGATTAGTGGGGTTTAATTCATGAAAGTGGTCACATAGCTATTTGATCCTATTTAAACAGCAGTCTAAGGCTGGGTACACACTACAGAAATTTCGACCAACTTTTTATGCCGAGCATTTTTACATACGATCGATGGTCTACGCGCTACAGAATTTGCTGGCGCTATATAAATAAACGATGATGATGATGATGGTCTGATCGCTCGGTCCATGGACTGCATACAAACTAGCCTTGTTAAGGACAATAAAGGGGTAGAGCGGACGTCCCTTTAGCGACTTTTTACAGCCATGTTGTCGTGAGCAATGACTGTAATTTCGTACACCCTGTTGTGGATCGGTTGGAAGTTTATACACACTACACAGCGGAAACGAGATTGGAACGAAAATATTAAACGCTACGACCAACCAAATGAGGCGATAATCGTCCATTTGGGCAGACTTTCGACCATCGTGTCACTGCACACACTGACCCGACTTTTGAACGAGCGGTCGTATGTCGGCTGATTTAGCCAATTATTGGACGAAAACAGTGTAGTGTGTAGTACCCAGCTTAAAGCTGTTTGAGTCTTTTGGCTAGTGAGGATTCTTCTAAGTGAGGATTTTTACAAGTGTATTAACAAATTTAGTTAGTATAGTAAGAGATATGCAAGAGGGAACCTTTTACCTGCAAACACTGCTACATGAGGACAACATTCCACAAGCAGCCGTGAGCTCAGATATCCTCCACCACCTGGATTGTCCCCTGTCTGGACACTCCCTGCTGATCTGTTTCTTACACTTATTTGTGGCTGCTGCAGTTTTAATATGACTTGTTGATTCCACTTATGCTGCTTGTATTCCCACCTTTAAACCGCATTGTTGCTCCATTAGCTTGATATTTTAATACAAGTTAACCCGTGCATGATGCTCATGCATTCTAGTCAAATCAAGCTACTTAAGGTGTTAAAAAGGTTCTTGTCATGCATTTGGGCCTAGCCCAGGCCTCCTCAGGGGAAGAGCGTTACTTCCCGACGCAAGCGCCCTTTTTTAACGTGGTTTTGTCCACATGTCACCACCTCATCATTTTTCTCCATCACCTCATCCTTCATCTTTATCGCCACATCTATCCAGATGTCTATCCAGACACAGGGATCTCTCTCAGCGGTCCTGAGTATCACACTCCTCTCGCTCTGTCACCCCCGGCAACCACCAACCACTCCACACTGTCACCCCCGGCAACCACCAACCACTCCCAACTGTCACCCCCGGCAACCACCAACCACTCCCAACTGTCACTTCTCCTTCAAGAAATATATATATAGTTTTTTTAAATCTTTATAAACACTTTTAACAACAAATTAAATTAACAAATTAAAAACATCTTAGTATACCAAATTTCAGCCCTTTCCGAGTTTTTTTTTCCACACACACACACACACACACACTAAGAATTTAGTAGGTCAGTGTATAACTCCGCCCAGCAGGTGGCGCTGCAGCAAATTTCAGCCCTTTCTGAGTTTTTTCTCCCCCACACACTAAGAATTTAGTAGGTCAGTGTATAACTTCGCCCAGCAGGTGGCGCTGCAGCTTGGTTTTTTTTTCCACACACAGACACACGCCACTAGGCTTTTATAAAGTAGATGGCTCTGTTATCCTGTGGACTTACATAACCAGCTCAGTGCACCTTGTATTATGCCTTTTGTTATACAATTGCCATCCAATCATGCCTAATGTCACTGTCTAATCTGTTTCTCTAAACACACCCATCTGGTATCTCTACTGTCCTAACTGCTTCCTATTCCCTGGCTCATACTTTACATCTTTTCTTCCTCTTTTCTCTCCTTCTACCGCTGCACTCTCTCGCTTTACTCACCTTTCCTGTTCTCACTATTTCCTCGCTTCACTTGTAAGCTCTTACAATCCTTGATTACTTTCAACTGTCTATTCCACACCTTCTCTAGCTTTATAATGATTTGCTCCTCTCTCACTTCTGTCCTCTCCCTCTATCCCCCTGCTTCCCATGTTCAACCTTTCCATATTCTTCCTCCTCCTCACTCCCCCCTTTCCCTCCCTATCTCCTCTCTACTTCACTCCTCTCTTCCCTTCTGTGCCTCTGTGCCCCTGATCTGACTCGATGCCCCCTCCACCATCTTTCCCTCTCTCCTCCTTTTCCCCACTCACTGTTAGGAACCCCTCTAGCCGATACAGCACAACCCGGAGTCTGCTCTGCCAGTCAGGTGTTCACTGGAGCCCCTAGTGGTGGGGACAGACTTGGCTGCAGACTAGCAGAGGGTCGTGAAGTGCGTACCGACTAGGGGGAACCCAGGTAAGCGGAGTGAAGTCCAGGCAAGGGTCAAGGGCCGGCAGCAGACAGGGAATCCAATACACGATCCAGGGTCAAGGGTCACAAGCACGGTAGCAAGGTCCAGATACAGGCAAGAAGGTCAGGGTCACAGGATACACAGGCAGGGTCAAAATCCAGGCAAGGGGTCATACACAGGTAATCAGTCCAAACAGGTTTTCACCAATACTAAACAGGAGCAGGAGCAGGTTAGCTGACAGGCAGACTGGACGCTATAACCGGCAATGAGGCAGCAGACCTCATTGCCTTAAATACTCACACAAACCAATCAGGAGTTGATACACTCCTGCAGGCTAATTGCTTAGACAGAGCAGGGCCAATCAGGGCTTGACCCTGAAATACACAGTTGCAGGCTAATGCCTGTAAATCCAGCCCTCCTCATTAGATCAGCCTACCGGCTATCTGTTGCGCGCATGCGCCTGGCTACCAACACCGCCGGGACGCAGCGCTGAAGAGATGTCTGGCCGTTGCCTTGGCAACGGTTGGGAGTTGAGGGGAAATGACGTCCCGGTCGTAATGGTGACGGCCGGGACTCTAGAGCGGGCAGGAAGCGAGCCGCGGCAGCTGTGAGTACCGCCGCGGCTCGTGACAGTACCCCCCCCTTGAGGAGGGGTCAAGGAACCCCGACACCTAGGTTTTTTAGGGAATTTTTTAAAAAATTCTCTTAAAAGTTTTGTAGCATTAAGTTTTCTCCGCGGGACCCAGGACCGCTCTTCCAAGCCGCGATTCCTCCACTGTACCAGGAAGTGCACCTGGCCCTGCACGTTCTTAGAATAGAGAATCTTCTGAATTATGTATTTTTGAGGTTTATTCCGATTCTGTACATGTGGACTTGGAAGCTGGGATTGATTTGGGTACAGCACAGGCTTAAGCAAAGACCAATGAAATGTGTTTGGTATCCTTAATGACCCAGGAATTTTCAACCTGAATGCCACGGCATTGATTTGCTTAACAATGAGAAACGGACCGATGAATTTAGGACCCAATTTCCTGCAAGACTGTCTGAGCCTAATATTTCGTGTAGAAAGCCACACTTTCTGGTCCACTTTAAGGGAGCAGGTGGTACGGTGGCGATCAGAATTTTTTTTCGCAGAAAATGAGGCCCGTCTTAAAGCGAATTGCACTTTTTTCAAAATGACCTGGAGGTCAAGAGCTGTGGAACGAATCTCCGGAATACCAGCGGATCTGAGGGAATACAAGGAATTGGATCTGGGGTGGAAACCAAAGTTGCAATAGAATGGCGAGATTTGCGTAGATGAATGATATGAATTGTTATAGGCGAATTCTGCCCAGGGCAATAAGGACAACCAGTTGTCGTGAAACTCGGAAGTGTAGCATCGTAATAACTGCTCCAAGGACTGATTAACCCTTTCAGTCTGCCCATTAGACTAAGGGTGGTATGCAGACGACAGGCTAATCTTGATTCCAAGCAGGGTACAAAAGGATTTCCAAAATTGTGCTATAAATTCTGACCCACGATCAGAAACAATGTCAACAGGAAGTCCATGGAGGCGGAATATGTGCTGGATGAACAGGACAGCCAGATTTCGAGCACTAGGGAGCCTGGTTAGTGGTATGAAGTGAGACATCTTGCTGAATCGATCTACTACAACCCATATGGTGTTGTGTCCTGCAGAGAGTGGCAGATCAACTATAAAGTCCATGGACAAATGAGTCCAGGGTTTTGAAGGAACGGGCAATGGAATCAGTTGACCTACCGGACGATTCCTGGGAACTTTATTCCTGGCACAACCCTCGCAAGAGAACATAACTCCTGACATCAGTAGGTAACGATGGCCACCATACAGTACGGGATAAGACTTCCAACGTTTTCTGGATTCCGGGATGTCCAGCAGTCTTACTATTGTGAGCTTCTGCAAGAACCGCCTTCCTTAAATGAACCGGCACAAATAAACATCCGTCCGGGGTATTATCCGGGGCTATCCTTTGAAACCTTTGGAGTGTAATGCTCAGGTCTTGGGTCAGCCCAGCGTGGATTATGGAAGGGGGAATGATAGGTTCCGGATTCATCATTGGAACATGATTTGCCAGGAAGCTTCTATACAGAGCATCTGCTCGGACATTCTTAGAACCTGGTCGGTAGGTGATTACAAAATCGAATCGAGTGAAAAATAGCGACCAACAGGCCTGTCTGGGGTTCAGACGTTTGGCCGACTGAATATATTGTAGGTTTTTATGATCCGTAATAACGGAAATCTGATGCGTAGCACCCTCCAGCCAATGACGCCACTCTTCAAAGGCCCACTTATTTGCCAATAGTTCCCGGTTCCCCACGTCATAGTTGGCTTCCGCCGAAGAGAATTTCCGAGAAAAGTAGGCACATGGGTGCAGACGGTGAGTATGAGAGTCCTTCTGAGAAAATATAGCCCCAGCACCGACATCAGAGGCGTCAACCTCAAGAACAAATGTTTTTTTAGGATCTGGGTGTCTAAGGACCTGAGCGGATACAAAGGCTTTTTTCAGGCTTTCAAATGCAGCTATTGCTTGAGGCGACCAATTAGTGGAATCCATTCCTTTGCGGGTCAGGGTGACAATAGGAGCCACAATATCACCAAAGCCACGAATGAACCTTCTATAATAATTGGCGAAGCCCAGGAACCTCTGCACCGCTTTGAGATTATTTGGTTGCATCCAATCCAGGATAGCTTGGACCTTGGTTGGATTCATGGAGAATCCTTCCGAAGAAATTACGTAGCCTAGGAAGGATACCTTCTGCACCTAAAACTCGCACTTTTCTAATTTGGCATAAAGGTGGTGTTCTCGCAATTTCTGTAGGACCTGTTTGACGTGGCCCTGATGTATTGTCACTCACCGGACCGTGAGTGCCTCTTCCCGGACATTTAGGAACCGTGGCCGTCCACCTTCCTGAGGGTCTGCGCATGCGCAGCCCTTTTCTATACTTCAGTGTATACCCCTTTAACTTAATTGGCAGATCAGGCAACCTCCCTATATTAAGCACCTGTGGTCACTACCACGTTGCCTGATCTTGGAGTCTCATTCCTCATGAGTCTCTGAAGGTGTTCCTGTATTACTTGTGTATTCAGTGCTGCTGATTCCTGTGGTTTCCAAACCACTTCTACTACTGTGGTTCCATACCACTTCTACCATCAACTGTGTCATCATGACTGTTTGCTGATTCCTATCCGCTGCCTCCGTGCACTACAGTCTTCTACACCACTTCAACGTTATTTTATATCTATGTGACTGTTTACTCATTGCTATCCGCTGCCTCCGTGCACTCCAGCTTTTACCTCACTCACCTGCTTCTCATCAAGTCTGTTTGCTGATTTCTATCCGCTGCCTCCGTGCACTACAGTCTCCTGCTTGCAACTCGCCTGTGTTCAACATCGTGACTGCCAGCTGACTACTATCCGCTGCCTCTGTGCACTACAGTCTCCTGCTTGCAACTCGCCTGTGTTCAACATCGTGACTGCCAGCTGACTGCTATCCGCTGCCTCTGTGCACTACAGCCTCCTGCTTGCAACTCGCCTGTGTTCAACATCGTGACTGCCAGCTGACTACTATCCGCTGCCTCTGTGCACTACCGTCTCCTGCTTGCAACTCGCCTGTGTTCAACATCGTGACTGCCAGCTGATTACTATCCGCTGCCTCCGTGCACTACACTCTCATCTCATCTTTGCTGTGTCTTCCTCGAGACTGCCGCTTTTCATTACCATCTGCTACACTTCGTGATCTACAGCTCCTGCCCTGCGCTGCACTCCTGTTTCCCATCGCTGTTGGTTCCTGTGGTTGCTACTGGTTACCTCCGTGTGCCGCTGAGTCCTGCCGCTGTGGTCAGCGCTATCGTCCATCTCCTGCTGATCCACTCTCCACGCCTTCACGTGTTCCACTGGCCTCTACCCTCCTGTCAGCATTGGATTTGTATCTCTTCTACTACCCTCTGCTGGATCATCTCCATTCTCCTGGGTTTCCTATGAGTCCAGTTCCACGTGTTGCTGACTCCTGTGGATTCGTGTCCCTGTCGGTCTACTCACCTGTGCGCTGCACCTGCTAGACCGCTGCTTCTCCTATCCAGGGACTTCCTATCCAGTCGGCCTCCAGCCGCTCAGGTACCGCTGCAATCCCATCTGACTGCTACTGCTGAACCACGGTATGCATACTTCTCATTGACTGTGCTGTGTATTGCATATCTTGCTGGACTGTGTTTGGTTCTCTCTGGAGTCTGCTATCCGCTGAGTCTATTGCCATCATTGACTGTGTTATCATTGTGCTGGACTACTTCAAGAGACTTTCTAGATTGCAGACCTGATCAGTCATTTACATATATATATACCGATATTGTGCATATTACTGTGGATCGTGTATAAGGTGCCTGTGTATATCCTGTGTTGCAGTCTTCCCCCGTGCACCTCCTCACATATATATGCAGTGGTACAACTTGCTGATGTCAGACCACTGATCCCTGTTTCCGGTATCACCTGTTCCATTATCCTCTCACATAGCAGTGGTACAACTTGCTACCGCAGACCACTGACTACCTGGATACCTCCACTTGGATTCCATTCCTTCACTCAGACAGCGGTACAACTTGCTACCCGCAGACCGCTGACTCTCATCACCTCCTTGTTTCTGTTGGACATTCCTCCTCACTATAGCAGTGGTACAACTTGCTATCGCAGACCACTGACTACCTTCACGTGTCCTTGTCCATACAGTTCCTTGTGTATCATTACCTCAGTATTACCAGTGTTGCTAGTCATAGACTTTCCTGAGCATCTCATCGGTCATCATTTCATGTTCCGTGATCACCCAGCTACCAGAGTACCCTATTACCATCTACATTGCTCTGGTAAGCCTACCATCTGGTGATCCCTGGGTAAAGACTCCTAGTGCCCGTGACAGTAAGATCAGGCCATGACAGACCCAGATGTGGAACCTACCGCCAAAGAGATGCTGCAACATCTGGTTAGCCGTGTGGAGCAACAGGATGCCCGCCAACAGCTGTTACTTCAGTGTTATCAGTCATTAACCTCCCAAGGAACATCTGGACAGACTGTGACAGCTACTACTGAAGCTCCTGTGCTTTCCTCCGTTTCCCCATTGCCATCCCAGGTGTCTATAGCTTCCACGCTTCACCTGCCTACTCCGTCAAAGTACGATGGAGACCCCAAAACTTGTAGGGGTTTCCTTAACCAATGTTCAGTCCATTTTGAGCTCCAACCTCAAAATTTTTCTACCCATCGTTCCAGAGTGGCCTATCTTATCTCTTTGTTTTCAGGACAAGCCCTGGCTTGGGCCTCCCCTCTGTGGGAGAGGAACGATCCAATATTACAAGATAGTGCCAAATTCATTTCTACATTCCGAAGTGTGTTCGATGAACCAGGTCGTGTGACCTCCGCTGCTTCCAGCATCCTCCGTCTGCGACAAGGATCTCATACTGTAGGCCAGTACGTCATTCAATTTAGGATCTTAGCCTCTGAACTTCAGTGGAACACTGAAGCCCTAGTTGCCGCCTTCTGGCAGGGGCTTTCCGATAAAATTAAAGATGCACTGACTACCCAAGAGCTTCCTTCGTCACTTGAAGATTTGATCTCTCTATGCCATCGTGTTGATATGAGATTTCGTGAAAGAGAGGCTGAGAAAACGACTTCTGCTAAAGCACCTTTTCGCTCTAACCCTCAATTTCGTCCAGTGTCACCCGCTGTGATTCCCATGGAGATTGGACGTTCCAAGTTATCTTCTGAGGAGAGGAAACGAAGAGTCAAGAATAGACTCTGTATCTATTGTGCTGATTCCACTCATGTTCTCAGCTCCTGCCCTAAGAGATCGGGAAATGCCAGGCCCTAACTAGTTCTGGAGAGGTGAAGTTAGGGTCCCTGGAGTCCTCTCCATCGTCTATGAAATCTAAAGTCTGCGCTTTTGATGTGACTATTTCCTTTGCTACCAAGACCTTTGAGTCACAGGCATTGATTGATTCCGGAGCAGCAGGAAATTTTATTTCCAAATCGTTAGTTAATCAATGGTCTCTACCAATGATTACCTTAAAAACTCCCATTACTGTGACGGCTATCGATGGATCACGTCTCATCAACGGTCTCATCACCCAGAGTACGTCTCCAGTAACCCTTCAGATTGGTGCTCTGCATCATGAAGAGATATCGTTTTTAATTCTTCCTGTTACGACAAGTCCGATTGTCCTAGGCCTTCCATGGCTTCAGTGTCACTCTCCCCAGATTGACTGGCGCACCCCTCAAGTCACGTCTTGGGGGCCTGAATGTCACCATCATTGCCTTTCCCAAGTCATTCCTCTCAAGGTACAGCAAGCTTCCATTTCAGCTATTTCACCGGGACTCCCTCCTCAATATGCTTCATTTACCGATGTTTTTGATAAAGCTCAGTCTGAACGTCTTCCTCCTCATCGTTCTTGGGATTGTCCGATTGATCTTCTTCCTGGCAAGACTCCTCCCAGAGGCCGGGTCTATCCACTCTCGTTACCTGAAACTCAAGCTACATCTGAATATATACGGGAGAACCTCCAGCGTGGGTTCATTCGACCTTCCACCTCGCCCGCTGGAGCTGGGTTCTTCTTTGTCAAAAAGAAGGATGGATCATTACGCCCTTGTATAGATTTTCGTGGACTCAATGCCATTACTATCAAGAATCGGTATCCCATTCCGTTGATCACTGAGCTATTTGACCGCATCAAGGGAGCCCGTATTTTTACTAAGTTGGATCTTCGTGGTGCTTACAATTTAATCAGAATCCGTTCCGGTGACGAATGGAAGACGGCGTTTAACACCAGAGACGGGCATTACGAATATCTGGTAATGCCTTTCGGGCTATGTAATGCCCCCGCTGTTTTTCAGGGCTTCATTAATGAGATTTTTCGGGACTTATTATATGTATGTGTCGTCGTCTACCTGGACGACATATTGATTTTTTCACAGGACCTGCCTTCTCACCACCAACATGTGGCAGAAGTCCTCTCCAGGCTACGGAAAAATTCATTGTTCTGTAAATTAGAAAAATGTTCATTCGAATTACCCCAGATTCCATTCTTGGGGTATATTGTTTCCGGAGTTGGTCTGAAGATGGATCCTGACAAAGTAAATGCTGTACTACATTGGCCCCAGCCAACTACTCTTCGTGCCATCCAGCGTTTTTTAGGTTTTGCCAATTACTATAGACGCTTCATTCAAGATTTTTCTTCCATTGCATCTCCTATTGTGGCCCTGACTCGTAAAGGGGCTAATCCTAAGCAATGGTCTACTGAGGCTATTCAAGCCTTTCAAACATTAAAAGAGTCCTTCTCTTCGGCTCCAATCCTTCGTCAGCCTGATGTGACACTCCCTTTTTTCCTAGAAGTAGATGCCTCTAATGTGGGCTTAGGAGCTATTCTCTCCCAACGCTCGGAACAGCAAAAATTCCACCCTTGTGCCTTCTATTCTCGGGGTCTCCTACCCGCAGAGAAGAATTATACCATCGGAGACAAGGAATTACTGGCTATCAAAGCCGCATTAGAGGAATGGAGATACTTGTTGGAGGGAGCTCGCCATCCGGTGACGATCTTCACGGATCATAAGAACTTGTCATATCTCCAGTCTGCCCAATGCTTGAACCCTCGTCAAGCAAGATGGTCTCTTTTCTTTTCCCGTTTTGAATTAATAATTACCTTCAAACCAGCTGCCAAGAACAAAAAAGCTGATGCCTTATCTAGAGCCTTTGCTACGTCCTCTGATATAGAAGAGGTTTCCAACCATACCATTCTAGACCCCAAATGTATCTCACTGGCTGCTTCATCCACCAAAACGCTACCATTTGGGAAGACCCTCGTGCCTTCTACTCTAAGGAGGAAAATCCTTTCGTGGTTCCATGCCTCTCGTTTTTCTGGACACGCCGGTGAACACAAGACTTTTGAGATCCTCTCTCGAAGTTACTGGTGGCCTTCAATGAGGAGAGACGTCAAAGAGTTCATTGCTTCCTGTGAATTATGTTCGCAATTCAAATCCTCCCGCAGAACCCCAGCAGGGTTGCTGCGACCACTACCCATTCCGTCCAAACCATGGACCCATATTAGTATGGATTTCGTTACTGACTTACCACCTAGTAAGAACCATAACACTATTTGGGTGGTAGTGGACAGATTTTCGAAGATGGCTCATTTCATCCCTCTGTCTGGTTTGCCTTCCTCGTCTATCCTGGCTGAACATTTCATTAAAGAGATCTTCCGTATCCATGGATGTCCATCTGAGATTGTGTCTGATAGAGGAGTACAATTCGTGTCCAGATTCTGGCGAGCCCTTTGTAAAACCTTGGGCATACGATTAGCACTCTCATCTTCTTACCATCCACAATCCAATGGACAAACCGAACGTGTCAATCAAGATCTTGAGACTTTTATAAGGATATTTTCATCAGCCAATCAAGACAACTGGGTAGAGTTACTCCCTTGGGCTGAGTTCGCCCATAACAACATGTACCATGAGTCATCATCCAAAACTCCATTCTTTGTGGTTTACGGTCACCATCCGTCTTTTCCGGAATTTCCTGCCCTCCCGCCCACCCAAGTTCCTGCGGTGGAGACTGTTTGTCAGACCTTTAAAAATATCTGGTCTCAGGTTAGAACCTGTTTAAAGAAGACATCTGTCAAATATAAATCTTTCGCTGATAAGAAGAGGCGGGCTATTCCACCACTAAAAATTGGAGATCGTGTCTGGTTATCCACAAAAAATATTCGTTTGAAGGTTCCATCCATGAAATTCGCCCCTCGTTTTATTGGTCCATATAGGATCATTCAAGTTATCAATCCAGTATGTGTGAAACTCCTTCTTCCTAAGAGTCTTCGGATTTCTAATGCCTTCCATGTATCTTTGCTCAAACCTCTTATTATCAACCGTTTTTCAACTCCTCCCTCAGCTCCGCAGCCAGTTCAAGTTCATCAGGAGGAGGATTTTGAGATTACCGAGGTACTAGATGCAAAAATTTCGCGAGGAGTCCTCCACTTCCTCGTTCATTGGAAGGGCTTTGGTCCTGAGGAGCGCTCTTGGATCAAAGCTGAAGATCTTAATGCTCCTGCCCTTTTGAAGAAGTTTTACTCCAAAAATCCGGACAAGCCCGGTTCCAGGCGTTCTGTGCCCACCTTTAAAAGGGGGGGTACTGTCACTCACCGGACCGTGAGTGCCTCTTCCCGGACATTTAGGAACCGTGGCCGTCCACCTTCCTGAGGGTCTGCGCATGCGCAGCCCTTTTCTATACTTCAGTGTATACCCCTTTAACTTAATTGGCAGATCAGGCAACCTCCCTATATTAAGCACCTGTGGTCACTACCACGTTGCCTGATCTTGGAGTCTCATTCCTCATGAGTCTCTGAAGGTGTTCCTGTATTACTTGTGTATTCAGTGCTGCTGATTCCTGTGGTTTCCAAACCACTTCTACTACTGTGGTTCCATACCACTTCTACCATCAACTGTGTCATCATGACTGTTTGCTGATTCCTATCCGCTGCCTCCGTGCACTACAGTCTTCTACACCACTTCAACGTTATTTTATATCTATGTGACTGTTTACTCATTGCTATCCGCTGCCTCCGTGCACTCCAGCTTTTACCTCACTCACCTGCTTCTCATCAAGTCTGTTTGCTGATTTCTATCCGCTGCCTCCGTGCACTACAGTCTCCTGCTTGCAACTCGCCTGTGTTCAACATCGTGACTGCCAGCTGACTACTATCCGCTGCCTCTGTGCACTACAGTCTCCTGCTTGCAACTCGCCTGTGTTCAACATCGTGACTGCCAGCTGACTGCTATCCGCTGCCTCTGTGCACTACAGCCTCCTGCTTGCAACTCGCCTGTGTTCAACATCGTGACTGCCAGCTGACTACTATCCGCTGCCTCTGTGCACTACCGTCTCCTGCTTGCAACTCGCCTGTGTTCAACATCGTGACTGCCAGCTGATTACTATCCGCTGCCTCCGTGCACTACACTCTCATCTCATCTTTGCTGTGTCTTCCTCGAGACTGCCGCTTTTCATTACCATCTGCTACACTTCGTGATCTACAGCTCCTGCCCTGCGCTGCACTCCTGTTTCCCATCGCTGTTGGTTCCTGTGGTTGCTACTGGTTACCTCCGTGTGCCGCTGAGTCCTGCCGCTGTGGTCAGCGCTATCGTCCATCTCCTGCTGATCCACTCTCCACGCCTTCACGTGTTCCACTGGCCTCTACCCTCCTGTCAGCATTGGATTTGTATCTCTTCTACTACCCTCTGCTGGATCATCTCCATTCTCCTGGGTTTCCTATGAGTCCAGTTCCACGTGTTGCTGACTCCTGTGGATTCGTGTCCCTGTCGGTCTACTCACCTGTGCGCTGCACCTGCTAGACCGCTGCTTCTCCTATCCAGGGACTTCCTATCCAGTCGGCCTCCAGCCGCTCAGGTACCGCTGCAATCCCATCTGACTGCTACTGCTGAACCACGGTATGCATACTTCTCATTGACTGTGCTGTGTATTGCATATCTTGCTGGACTGTGTTTGGTTCTCTCTGGAGTCTGCTATCCGCTGAGTCTATTGCCATCATTGACTGTGTTATCATTGTGCTGGACTACTTCAAGAGACTTTCTAGATTGCAGACCTGATCAGTCATTTACATATATATATACCGATATTGTGCATATTACTGTGGATCGTGTATAAGGTGCCTGTGTATATCCTGTGTTGCAGTCTTCCCCCGTGCACCTCCTCACATATATATGCAGTGGTACAACTTGCTGATGTCAGACCACTGATCCCTGTTTCCGGTATCACCTGTTCCATTATCCTCTCACATAGCAGTGGTACAACTTGCTACCGCAGACCACTGACTACCTGGATACCTCCACTTGGATTCCATTCCTTCACTCAGACAGCGGTACAACTTGCTACCCGCAGACCGCTGACTCTCATCACCTCCTTGTTTCTGTTGGACATTCCTCCTCACTATAGCAGTGGTACAACTTGCTATCGCAGACCACTGACTACCTCCACGTGTCCTTGTCCATACAGTTCCTTGTGTATCATTACCTCAGTATTACCAGTGTTGCTAGTCATAGACTTTCCTGAGCATCTCATCGGTCATCATTTCATGTTCCGTGATCACCCAGCTACCAGAGTACCCTATTACCATCTACATTGCTCTGGTAAGCCTACCATCTGGTGATCCCTGGGTAAAGACTCCTAGTGCCCGTGACATGTATAATTAATGACTTGGAATAGATGAGAATGTCATCTAAATAGACGACCACGAAACAATCAAGGAACTCCCGTAGCACTTCGTTAATCAGATCTTGAAACACAGCAGGTGCATTACTGAGGCCAAACGGCATGACCAGATACTCGTAGTGGCCGGAGAGTGTATTGAATGCCGTCTTCCATTCATCTCCCTCTCTGATGCGGATGAGGTTGTATGTGCCACGGAGATCGATTTTGGTGAAGACCGTGGCACCTCTTAACTGATCGAATAACACCAAGATGAGAGGGAGAGGATAGGTGTTCTTGACTGTAATTTGATTGAGACCCCGGTAGTCAATGCAGGGCCGCAGTCCACCATCTTTTTTTGACACAAAGAAGCATCCGGCACCTACAGGAGATTTAGATGGCCTGATGAACCGCTTCTCAAGATTCTCCTCAATATAAGCTTGCATGGACTTGGTCTCGGGACCAGAGAGAGAATATAAGCGCCCCTTAGGTAACTTGGAACCAGGAATCAACTCAATAGCACAGTCGAAGTCTCGGTGAGGCGGTAAGGTGTCAGCAGCCTTTTTGGAGAACACATCCCAGTACTCATGATATTGTGCGGGAAGTTGCTCCGGAATAGACTGGATTATACGCAGAGGCAGAGTCAATCAGGACTGTGTACAATACGAGCTCCACTGGACAATTTCACCTTTTTCCCAATCCACGACAGGATTGTGACGGGAAAGCCATGGATGGCCCAGGATCAGCGGGACTGATGGATAGTCAATCAGGAGGAGGGTTATGGCCTCGGAATGGAGAGCTCCTATGTTCAGTTGTAGTGATGGAGTCTCGCAAACAATTTTACCTCCAGGCAATGGACTCCCATCTAGACCACAAACTGTAACTGCAGAACGAAGCTTCAAGATAGGAATCCCAGCAGAATGGGCAAACCCGATGTCGAGCAGGTTGCCGGCCACTCCACTATCAATGAAGGCAGACAGGGCCACGGAACTGGCACCAAATGTAACTTGTGCAGGAATCAGGACAGCATTCTTTTGGGAAACGATTTGCAACCCCAAGTGGACTTTTCCCAGACATGCTCCCTTTTCAGGTTTGTATGGACAAGAACAGGAAAAGTGGCCCCTATTGCCACAATAAAGACATAGGCCTTGTGACCGTCTCTTGTCTCTTTCCTCCGGAGGGAGGTGAAACGCCCCTTACTGCGTAGGCTTCTCAACATCCGTGGAAGCTAAAATAATAATTGCAGACAAACAAGAAGACACCTCTTTCTCTGTCCTCCTCCTCGATCATCCTGTTAATTTTAATGGCGAGTTGCATAAGGCTCTCTAACGAGGTGGGGGAAGGATACTGTACAAGTGAATCCTTAATCTCCTCTGACAGTCCTAAGCGAAACTGGCTGCGTAACGCTGGATCATTCCACTCGCTGTCAGGCGACCATCTGCGGAATTCAGCGCAGTATTCTTCTGCCGAGCGCCGGCCTTGCTTTAAGGCCCGTAGATGAGCCTCAGCGGAGGCAACTCGATCTGGATCATCGTAAAGGAGGCCTAGTGCATTAAAGAAAGCTTCCAACGATTGCATGATAGGACTCGACTGTGGTAGGGTGAAGGCCCAGGACTGGGGGTCACCCTGCAGGAGGGAGATGACAATTCCAACTCAGCTAGCATTTCCAATTCCAGCTAGCATTGGAAAAGAAACAATCATGCTTTAATAAACAGATCTCATTCATCCCGTCATATCAAGGTGGGTGTGCATCAACATCCGTGGTCTAAAAATGTTTGTCCATATTACGGGTCTAAGATAAATATCAGTAAGTCCGTGTAAGCAGAATCACGCTGTATTTTCTTCATTCTAACGGATCTCTAGAAAACATTCAAAAGGCATAGATATGTATGATCTTTAGTATCAATAGCAGTTTTGAGATCAGTATAGTTCCACCCTTTATGGTACTTATCATTGGATCAAAATACAATCCTATCTTGATAAATAAATCTCATCCATCACACTATATCCAGGTATATATTTTTCAATGTCCATAATTACCATATCTGATAATATATGCCCATATTATGGATCCAAGATAGTATCAATAGAACAAGATTCTGCTATATAAATTGTCATTCTAATCAGGTCTCTAGTAGACATACAAATCGTGGTTAAATACGTATTTAGTTCCGCCTACAGATGTCTTTTCATTGGCTCATACAGGTCTCATTGATAAAATAATTGCTATCATTCCTAATTGTTTTGGACATCCCATACTGGTTACCCAGGTTAGTTGGTAGCCATTATATATATATATATATAAATATATGGCTGGCCATTGGTCTATTTAGATGTCAATGTCAGTTGTGCCTTACAATGATTTATTAATTGGCTAATTTAGCTTTAATTGATTTAATTTCCATAAATACCACGCATTAGAAACAACGGGTGGGGAGCTCACTATAATTCATTTGGAAATTGCAACGGTGAAGTTAAATGTGAAAATGTGAAAATGTCCTGCATGGGACAGGGGTAACTGCAGCAATCATTTAACAGAACCGTCTGATTTGGATGGTGTTCTGTGTTATGTAGTTATGACATCTGCTGGCAAGAAAGAAGAACTGCGTCCAAAGCTTGAACCATAATTAACTGCGTATGTACTACCAACATGTGTTTGTTTGACCAGATTGGCCATGTACATCCGTACTGGTTTGTGGAAGGCGCCTGATTCACTGTTCAAAACCAGCACTTCTACCTTATTATGAAGAGGATTTACTTTGCAGCGAAGCCCCTTTGGGTCGCCTCCCCATACCCCAGGGACCTATCCCAGTCCCCGCTCAGATGTTAAGGGTATACTTGTCCACTCTCCCAGAATGTCTGAGAGATTCCTGAATTTCAGGTAAGTCTCCTGGACTCCCGGGAGAGCAGGCCATTCTCCTCAAGCTGACCACTTCTTAGTGAAGTGGGTAGGATGGGATCCTCTATGATGCGATGAATCACGTTATTTTGGCCCCATCCCCGTGGCCCCGTGGCAAAATTACACTTTTGCGTAATTTCATCGTGCGGGCAGGGCCAAAATTGCACCAGTTCTCGCACCCGCCCCTTTTGTCCTCACACTTCACTTCCCCTATGGTTAAGGAGGCAGTCACCCGCACTGGAAAAAGAAAAATGACGGGGCACCCTGGTAAGTACATACATGCCAACTTTATGATTTCTCCCCCGGATCTCCCGAAGTCATGTGACATGGGGTAGGGGGAGGGCGTGGTGCAATTGTCGTGTCACCAATGGGCAGGGCCTGATTAAGGGTTCTGGCCGCCCTAGGCTAATACGGCCGCAGCGCCACCCCCCCCCCCTCCTCCGAATATATAGGTGTATAGGAACACTCCTGAATATGAATGTTCAGGTGTATTCTCCAGCATTCAAATTTAGACAGATTGTGCCATTGTCTCTTACCTGTTCTTGCTCTTCTCTCTTGCAACTTTGTTATCCTCTCGCTGGCTTCTGGAAAGTTGGCGTCCTGTTTTGAAAATGCAAAAATGTATTATAATTAGAGATGGTCACTGACCCCCGTGTTTTGGTTTTGGATTCGGTTTTGGATCTGGATTACCGTCGTGTTTTGGTTTTGGTTTTGCAAAACTGCCATTGCGTGTTTTGGTTTTGTTTGGTTTTGTTTTGCTATTTTTTTGGAAAATCCATGTTTTTGGGCCTAAATTAACCCAATTTAGTGCTCCAACTGTTTTAGAGACAAGTAATCTAATTGTTGAGGTAATAAATCATCCAAAAAAACAGTTTAATTCTTCGTTGGTAGGCCTATTCTACACACAAAACAGATTGTCTTCCTCTCCATCTATGCATATTGGCAATGCAGCCATCGTCTTTGAATGTATATTACACCCTACACTTATAGTTAAATATGTAAAGAAATGGAAAAAGCCAGTTTGGTTTCTGTGTCTCAAGGCCCCCCTCCACTTGTATAAAATACCAAAAAATTCAGCCATTATAGACTGTACAATATTAATTGACATGGAGAAAGCCAGTTTGGTTTCTGTCTCTCTAGGCCCCCCTCCACTTGTATAAAATACTAATAAATTCAGCCGTTATATACTGTACAATATAAATTGAAATGGACAAAGGCAGTTTGGTATCTGTCTGCATCAGATCCTCTCTCCACTAGGAGTAAAATAGAAAACTATTCAGCCGTTATATAATCTAGAATATAAATAGAAATTGAGAAAGGCAATTTGGTATCTGTCTGCATCATAATCATCAACATCATCATTAGCGCCCTCGTCGCCTACACAAATCTCCCCCTCACCCTCTTCTAATTCCAAAGTGGCATCCTCAATTTGGGTATCACCGGCTACACTCGGGCTATTAAGGCACACATCAGCAGAATGCTTACGATTAGACATCCCACTGTTGGATGGACTCTCCACAGGGATTGTTGTCATTTGTGAATCAGAGCAAATATTCTCCTGTAATGCCTCACTGTTATCTTGCAGCTCGGCTTTGACGCGTAACAGTAGTTGTGCACCAATTGTAGGCTGGGTAACTTTTTGGGATCTGCCACTAATAGCCAAAGGTGAAGGCCTCATTCTCTCTTTGCCACTGCGTGTGTAGAATGGCATGCTTGCAATTTTTTTTTTTATCGTCACTTAACTTTTGCTCAGTTACACTTCTTTTTCGCTTCAATACAGTAAATTTTTTTTTGGTTTTTGTTTTTTGCACTAATTTGAAAACACTCTGTTGTTTGACATCGCCTTGGCCAGATGACGTACTGGGAACACTAACATCAGGACTGGTGACAGAACCTGGTTGCTCATTCAGATCATATGTGGACTGCTTTGAATCCATTCTGAGCGCAAACCACTGGGGAGTGCTAAAAATTATTTAGTAGATACTGCTGACAGATATGACTTTTGACAGCCAGAAATATTAATGCACAATTAGGGAGGACACCCCAAAAGCACTGAGGAGTGCTAAAAATTATTTAGTAGATACTGCTGACAGATATGACTTTTGACAGCCAGAAATATTAATGCACAATTAGGGAGGACACCCCAAAAGCAATGAGGAGTGCTTAAAATTATTTAGTAGATACTGCTGACAGATATGACTTTTGACAGCCAGAAATATTAATGCACAATTAGGGAGGACACCCCAAAAGCACTGAGGAGTGCTAAAAATTATTTAGTAGATACTGCTGACAGATATGACTTTTGACAGCCAGAAATATTAATGCACAATTAGGGAGGACACCCCAAAAGCACTGAGGAGTGCTACAAATTATTTAGTAGATACTGCTGACAGATATGACTTTTGACAGCCAGAAATATTAATGCACAAATAGGGAGGACACCCCAAAAGCACTGAGGAGTGCTTAAAATTATTTAGTAGATACTGCTGACAGATATGACTTTTGACAGCCAGAAATATTAATGCACAATTAGGGAGGACACCCCAAAAGCACTGAGGAGTGCTAAAAATTATTTAGTAGATACTGCTGACAGATATGACTTTTGACAGCCAGAAATATTAATGCACAATTAGGGAGGACACCCCAAAAGCACCGAGGAGTGCTAAAAATTATTTAGTAGATACTGCTGACAGATATGACTTTTGACAGCCAGAAATATTAATGCACAATTAGGGAGGACACCCCAAAAGCACTGAGGAGTGCTAAAAATTATTTAGTAGATACTGCTGACAGATATGACTTTTGACAGCCAGAAATATTTATGCACAATTATGGGGGACACCCCAAAAGCGCTGGGGAGTGCCAAATATGAAGAAAAAATAATAAACCTCTATCCTCCTCTCTGCACTAGCGATTTTGGTTAGAGCAATTGCAAGAACAATATTGTATTCTCTGTCCCTGCTCTAATTAGCCTATGACTACACCCTGCTCTCTCCCTCTGTCAAATGGCGATGGATTGCTGTGGAGGCGTGTATTTATAAAGTTGAAGTATCGCGAGAACCGAGCCCCGAGATCCGACGACGTCACAATGACGTTCAGCCTCGATTTGGATTCGGAATGGGCGGGAGAGTACCGAGCTGCTCAGCTCGGTACTCGGATACCCAAAGTTCGGGTGGTTCGGTTCTCGGAGAACCGGACCCACCCATCTCTAATTATAATGCAAACCCTGAATGATTAGGCCCTTTAGTTAAAACAAAACACTCCATTATGGCCAGCTAAAAGTACCCCATTGGACAGGCATATATAAGCAATATCTGAATATTTGTTGTCAATCAAATACAAACCTCTACCAGCCCCATCTCACTAATATTTAGTATTCTAGTGATTGCTGAGACCACCCATGTGACCACCACACAATCATGAGATTCTGCCCCCCAAAGCTGCTGTATTTTTTAAATACCCCCTGCAGCCATTTTCCTTAACCACAACCCCCCCACAGCCATTTTCCTTAACCCCTGCTGCAGCCATTTTCTTTACCTCCCATCCTGCATCCATCCCCCTTGCAGCTATTTTCCTTACCTCCACTCTGCTAGCTAGCTATCCCCCCCGTCACATCAAAACTCCCCCAGTCACATATATCAGCCCCCCTCCTCTGCCCTCCTTCATACATATCAACCTCTCTCCCTCCCTATAGATTTTTATGGCAGCCCCTCCCACCCTATAGATTTGTATGACAGTCCCCCTCTCCCTCCCTATACATATGCATGACAGTCCCCCCTCTCCCTCCCTATAGATATGCAGGGTAGTCCCCCCCCCCTCTCTATAGATATGCAGTGTAGTTCCCCCCCTCCCTATAAATATGCAGGGTAGTTCCCCCCCTCCCTATAGATATACAGGGTAGTTCCCCCCCCTTCCTATAGATATGCAGGGCAGTTACCCCTCCCTATAGATATGCAGGGCAGTTCTCCCCCTCCCTATAGATATGCAGGGCAGTTCCCCCCCCTCCTTATAGATATGCAGGGCAGTTCCCCCCTCCCTATAGATATGCAGGGCAGTTCCCCCCCTCCTTATAGATATGCAGGGCAGTTCCCCCCCCCTCCCTATAGATATGCAGGGCAGTTCCCCCCCCTCCCTATAGATATGCAGGGCAGTCCCCCCCCCCCCTCCCTATAGATTTGTATGACAGTCCCCCTCTCCCTCCCTATACATATGCATGACAGTCCCCCCTCTCCCTCCCTATAGATATGCAGGGTAGTCCCCCCCCCCTCTCTATAGATATGCAGTGTAGTTCCCCCCCTCCCTATAAATATGCAGGGTAGTTCCCCCCCTCCCTATAGATATACAGGGTAGTTCCCCCCCCCCTTCCTATAGATATGCAGGGCAGTTACCCCTCCCTATAGATATGCAGGGCAGTTCTCCCCCTCCCTATAGATATGCAGGGCAGTTCCCCCCCCTCCTTATAGATATGCAGGGCAGTTCCCCCCTCCCTATAGATATGCAGGGCAGTTCCCCCCCTCCTTATAGATATGCAGGGCAGTTCCCCCCCCCTCCCTATAGATATGCAGGGCAGTTCCCCCCCCTCCCTATAGATATGCAGGGCAGTTCCCCCCCCCCCCTCCCTATACATATGCAGGGCAGTCCCCCCCCCCCTCCCTATAGATATGCAGGGCAGTTCCCCCCCCCCCTCCCTATAGATATGCAGGGCAGTTCCCCCCCCCTCCCTATAGATATGCAGGGCAGTCCCCCCCCCTCCCTATAGATATGCAGGGCAGTTCCCCCCCCTCCCTATAGATATGCAGGGCAGTTCCCCCCCTCCCTATAGATATGCAGGGCAGTTCCCCCCTCCCTCCCTATAGATATGCAGGGCAGTTCCCCCCCCCCCCCTCCCTATAGATATGCAGGGCAGTTCCCCCCCCTCCCTATAGATATGCAGGGCAGTTCCCCCCCCTCCCTATAGATATGCAGGGCAGTTCCCCCCCCCTCCCTATAGATATGCAGGGCAGTTCCCCCCCCTCCCTATAGATATGCAGGGCAGTTCCCCCCCTCCCTATAGATATGCAGGGCAGTTCCCCCCCTCCCTATAGATATGCAGGGCAGTTCCCCCCCTCCCTATAGATATGCAGGGCAGTTCCCCCCCTCCCTATAGATATGCAGGGCAGTTCCCCCCCTCCCTATAGATATGCAGGGCAGTTCCCCCCTTCAATTACCTGTAGTTGTGCCAGTGTCGCTCCTCTCCTCAGATCAGCAGATAGGAAGTGAAGACGTCCTGCTTCCTGTCTGCTGCACAGCAACAGGCAGCCTGGCGATTGGCTGTGTGTTGCTAACCACTGACCACCATTGCTTTTGATTGTCGAGCCCTCCACGCCCCCGCGGTGACCCCCCCCTCCCCCACCCCGAAAAAAAAATGAATGAAGAAAAAAAAAATTTTTAATTTTTTTTTATTTTTTTTTTAAAAAAAAAAATACCCACAGGGCAGCGCCCCCCGGGACCCAGCGCCCCAGGCTGCAGCCTGGTCAGCCTAGTGGTTGATCAGGCCCTGCCAATGGGGCAGGGACTGATGTGAGTTCTCTGTACAGCGCTGCAGAATCAGTGGCGCTATATAAATAGATGATGATGATGATGTTTAGATCCAGATGTACATAACATGGAAACAGGCTGTGAAACAGCCAGATGGTGGCCAAACAGCAACTTCCCTGTGATAACACTACAAAATAAGTAACAATATCATTCAGCACAAACTACATGCCCATAGCCCAGTGTATGTCATGCAGGGCTCACGCTGCACATAGCATTTTGTAATAAGTATTAATTAGCAAAACAAAACCAGTGGAGATGGAATCACACCTCCTCTCAGTGTCTATGTAATGGGGAGCTGATATTGCACCCAGCATTATAATGACTTATTGATACAATAAAGGACATCACTAATAACCAGTATCACTGTGTGTGACTGACAGGTCTCATAGACACATACAGGACCCTCCCCCCCCTGCCTGACCTACTGACGCCGCTGCGTGATGACGTCACCACGTCCCCTCCTCCCCACTCTGACTCAGTAACCCGGGTAAAGGGGGAGATTGGTGGTTACCCGAGTCACCCGGGACACCCGAGCGGCCTGTGCTCGCCGCCATTCCAGTGACAGGTAACCTTGGGGGCCGTGCAGCTTGTCGTTGTGCCCAGCTGTGTGCGGGACTACAAGTCCCAGTAGGCCTCTGGAAGCCAGAGACTGGCGGGGCATGCTGGGATTTGTAGTTCCAAGGCAGCTGGGGCGCCACGGGTCACCTAGTTCTGTTTTGTGCACATAGACGGTGAGGCCATGAGACATTGATAACTGCACACATGTAAGGCACATGTGCAAAACTTCACATACATGCATCATGCCTGCAGCTGTGACAGTGCCACATGCATGTGAGTTTATTGTTATATAGGCATACAACGGCTATTTTTTTTATATATATAATATATGTATTTGCATACCTTGTATACTATTGTATTTGGAATTGTCTGGGTATGTTAAATCTGTAAGCTGCATTTGTAATTTATTATATAGGGAACATGTCTGCAGTTTGCATTATGTATAGCTGATGATGAATGGTGTTTTGTTCTGAAGCTCTTTTTTTAATATGTTATCTGTGAGGATAATAATTGACTAAACCTCTTAATCTACAGCAGCGACCCATGAGGTTATATAATACAAACTATTGAAAACACTAAAGAGGAGTAACATAATAAAATAATGTACAAAAGAATTAAAATGACACATCCATTTCAATCTCACTTTTTTTCCCATATATCATTTTACAAAATGTTATGACAGTTTAAGCATACAGACACAGTAGCAGGTACCTAGCGATGCCCTGGCGTTACATTCAGCGAGTGTTTATCAGCGTTTCCTTCAACTGCATTTTCACTATATTTCCCCCCCAACATCTAGTTGAATGGCACATGCAACCTGTATCAATTATACTTTTTCAATCACTGTCTGATATACTGTTTGTTCTGCTAAATGCAAGTTGAATGAAATGCAACTCAGAGCGGCAGTGCATTGTATGCGAAACAGTGGAATATGTAGCAAAAAAACTATTTCAATATACATCTTTGATTGTCTGTCTACATTCACCATAACATTACCTTTAGCTTATATTGTGTTTTGTCTTTCTAGTGCTCTCTTGAGCTGTAAAAATGAGCGGCTGCAAGCCTGACATCCTGTGGGCTCCTCACCACGTGGACAGGTTCGTGGTCTGCGACTCAGAGCTTAGCCTCTATCACATAGAGTCGGCAGCCAGCACCAACTCCGAGCTCAAGGCTGGATCCTTACGGTTGTCCGAAGAGACTACTGCAACCCTGCTGGCTATAAACTCTGACACGCCGTATATGAAATGTGTGGCTTGGTATCCGAAATATGACCCAGAATGCCTTCTGGCGGTTGGTCAGGCCAATGGTAGAATTGCACTGACTAGTCTAGGCCAGGATCACAACTCCAAATGTAAGGACTTGATTGGTAAAGAATTTGTTCCCAAGCACGCACGGCAGTGTAACACCCTTGCGTGGAATCCTCTGGACAGTAACTGGCTGGCGGCTGGCTTGGACAAGCACCGAGCTGACTTTTCCGTATTGATTTGGGATATAAGCAGCAAATACACTCCAGACATCGCCTTTCCTATGGAGAAAGTTCGACTTTCCACTGGTGATGGCGAATCGAGTTTAGTGGTGACGAAGCCACTCTACGAACTAGGACAGAACGACGCTTGTCTTTCTCTTTGCTGGCTTCCGAAAGACCAGAAGCTGCTTCTGGCCGGAATGCATCGTAACTTGGCTATATTCGACCTCCGAAACACAAACCAGAAAATGTTTGTAAATACCAAAGCTGTCCAAGGGGTGACTGTGGACCCACATTTTCATGATAGGATAGCGTCCTTCTTTGAAGGGCAAGTGGCAATCTGGGACCTTAGAAAATTCGAAAAACCGGTGCTGACTCTCACGGAACAGCCAAAGCCGTTGAGCAAAGTGGCTTGGTGCCCGACAAGAACGGGATTACTAGCCACGTTAACCCGGGACAGTAATATAATCAGACTGTATGATATGCAGCACACTCCCACCCCTATCGGAGATGAAACAGAGCCAACTATTATAGAAAGAAGCGTCCAGCCTTGCGATAACTACATTGCTTCATTTGCATGGCACCCGACTAGTCAGAACCGAATGGTGGTCGTCACTCCCAACCGGACGATGTCGGATTTCACCGTGTTTGAGCGGATTTCTCTGGCCTGGAGTCCTACCACGTCTTTGATGTGGGCGTGCAGCAGGCAGCTGTATGAATGCACAGAGGAAGGGAAGGACAGCTCGTTGGATAGAGATATAGCCACTAAAATGCGGCTCCGAGCTCTGTCCAGGTATGGTCTGGACACCGAGCAGGTCTGGAGAAACCACCTACTGGCGGGGCATGAAGACGCCCAGCTGAAATCTCTTTGGTACACTTTGCACTATATCCTTAAAGATATTTTGTACTCGTTCTCATTAGGCATTAAAACAGGCAGATACCTGAGCCAAACATAGAAATATTGTATTTGTAATCAAGGGAAAGAGGGGAATTCAATTGCTGGTGATGTGCCGGGCAGGAATCGCTCTGCAACATTGCCGGCAATTACGGTAGGAATCTCCGCTCATTTTTTTGTGCACCTCTATGGGGTGCAAGGAAAAATGTGCAGAGATTTCCATCATATCTCCGCTGCAAAGCGTCTCACGGACCTTTCGGAGACACTTCGTGGCTGATTGAATTCCCCCCAAAGTGTTAGGTCAAAAATCTGTCCTGAGAGTGGTATGAACAAAGGTGAATAATTGGGGATACAATGCCTGATGTAGAATCGTGTATGGGGAAATATTCATATAAAATTAATTGGGTATATGATTTAGTAAAGCTCCTGTTTTCAACCAACAGTTGATACTGCCATCCTTGAGCCTGCATCCTCAGATATCTAAGTCAGTGCTTCACTCTCTATATATGGTGGGCTGTCTGTGTATTTACTAGTTCAGGACACAGGATTTTCATCGATTGTGCGCTCAGTTTGTTCTTTTTGATATACATAAGATTTGGTGGCTATTCATGGGCCTATTCTGCAACAGGACTATTGTTCTTGGATGATGAGTCGCAGGGTTTTAGCAGACCAGGATTGCGGAGTGACCACTTTGTCCTCTCCGCGTTCTGTTTTTCCAAGTTCTAAAAGGTGGACTTTGCCGCCACTGATGAGGATGCATTTAGCTGATTTTTTTAAGCATTTCTCCCCTCCTGTTGACAATGGCTTTGGGTCATCTCAGCATTTGTGCCCATCCGCAGCTAAAAGCGAGAAGGTTATTTTTTTTTTTTATTTTTTTTTTGTGATTTGTACTTGCCGTTAAATACTTTTCGATACGGCTATAAGGGGACACAGAGCAGCCCATCTACCACGCTCCCCTTAACATTCTTGTCTAAACTGCTTAGGAGATGCAGGGTTATAGGAGATGAAAGTTCCCTGCTGCTTTGGGGTGAGACATAACCCACAGTCTGTGCCCCTCTACAGTCTCTGAGAAAAGGTTACTGGTAAGCGCAAAATGTATATTATGAGATTTGATGTATACCATTATGTTACATAGGGCGTCCTCGTGCTGACGTGATAGAGGCATCGGTATACAGTCTTCAGCCTGCTGTGGTGATGAACTGTAATTCCACCTCATGTATGCGGTGATGCGCTCTGCATGTGCTCTATGCTGTCTCACTAGCTGTTTCCAACACTTCTAATGCTCACGTGTAGCGTATATGACATTCCAGATAAAAGAAGCTGCTGAAATTCTGGTCTGTTGGAATGAATGTGAAACTCCTTCCTATCTCGCACATAAGCGATAAAAAGCCACTGAATAGAAATGAGCGAGATGTGGAACTACTTACACAAAATATTTGCACTGTTCCACATTTTTCCACAACTTCCGCACATTACTGCTGCAGACTTTGGCCTTAAGCGTTCTTGGTGCTGCCACTAAACACTCAGCGGGATGAATACAGCCATCAAACCCAGTTTTATTCATAGGTCATAAATTCTGCAAAATGTGAATTTACAAATACCGGGAAGAAAGGCGAGGGCAGAGGTGACCCCTAACACTGTAAGTTTGTATCTTCACCCTTCTCCGAAGCGGGAACGCTGTATCATAGCGCTGTCCCTCGCAGATAAAGATGCTAGAGATTCTGATTACACTTCTAATTCTTTGAGTATTTGTAAGCTGCATAGATATGCTGATTCTAAAACACGTGTGTGACACCAGTTTAAAGGCCCTAGGTTACTAATCTAAAGAAAGGGGTTAGGTTGTGAAGGCTCTGAGGTATAGCAGTAGGGGTCTGATATTATTATTATTACCATTAATTTATATAGCGCCATTAATTCTGCAGCGTTGCACAAAGAGTTCACTCACATCAGTCCTTGCCCCATTGGGGCTTACAGTCTAAATTCCCTAACACACACACAGTCAGACTAGGGTCAATTTGTTAACAGCCAATTAACCTACCAGTATGTTTTTGGAGTGTGGGAGGAAACCGGAGCACCCGGAGGAAACCCACGCAAACACGGGTAGAACATACAAACTCCTCACAGATAAGGCCATGGTCGGGAATTGAACTCATGACCCCAGTGCTATAAGGCAGAAGTGCTAACCACTTAGCCACCGTGCAGGCACTTTGGGGTCCAGGTACATGATCACAGCCTGTAACCTGTCAAATGTTTAGACGCTAATGATACAACAGTTTCTACCAGACGTCTTTACTTTGCTCTAATGGCTGCATGCTCCTGCGTTATTCCGCTTGCCGGGGCAAACGTTAGCACGGGGACGACATAGACCTTACTACCGCCACCAATTCGTCATTACTTTACTGGGTTTAAAACTCCAGCATGAAGAGCCACCAATCGATCACTGTTGCTTGGTATTAATCAATAGATGAGAGAAAGAGACACTGCGCTGAATTAAAGTTTCAACCACTGAACTAGCGCTAAGTGTCTTCTCTGTACATTGCATTTTCTCTGTGTTCGATGAGATGTCCGTTTAGTAGCGATTTCTAGTATCCCTCTCCTTGGTTAGCAAATTAGCAATGATCTCTCCAAAGCCATATAGTGTAAAGTTAGTTAATTGGCTGTCGCCATCCAATCGGGTGCAGTATTTCCTCGTACACACTATCAATATCACGGACAGATCTATAGACAAGTTTCAGACTCGCCACCCATTGAGTAGAGTTGCTGTGGATTGAAAGGGTGTTCGTTCCCGTTAGTGGCAGGGTACCAAGTGAGCAATGCCTCGCAGATTTTCACTATTTCAGATTGTAGTAAAACAAAATTAAAATAATTTTTCCACCATAGTTTTATGCAGAGACAATAGTCTATTTTTGAAAGAGAATTTGTTACGTATTGTATGCGTGATTTCATATACCTTATTTTCCTATATACATGAATACTTATGAAGCAGTATGCTGAAGACATAGAACAAAAATCGTCAAGCAACAAGGGATCATCGGTGTACAACGGTATTAAAACGATAGTGAAATCATCAATGGGTAAGAGGATTAAAGTCATATTGGCTATATGTCATCTGCAGCCGTAGTGTTGTCATGTCTCTTAATCTGTCCAATGTGCCTGCCCACCTAGGGGGAGCATATTAGGAAGTGATTCTGTTGCTTGGCCCCTGTGGATAGCTGTATAGTTTTTGGAAATGGGCGATAATAGAGGGCAGTAGCTTGCAATAAGAAAGGATACAAATGTTTCTTGTATTGAATTGTGAATACAATGCACGTATAGTCTATTTACATAGACCTATCCACTATTATATACAGCCCTGTATGAAAAAGCTACAAATAATAGTATAATGGAAAATATTGTGAGAGTATTTGTGTATTAAATAACATCATTTTTTTTTTTTTTTATTATTTATCCCCTCTGTTTTGTGACAAAAACTGATGTTATTATTAACCAAATTAAACTTTATTTTAGGGTGGCCAAATGGAATTATTGTTACATTTAATGTCCCAAGTCCAATGTGGCTATAATGTTATATAATAATCCCAAGGTCAGGGATATTTTTTTTTTTATTAATAAACTTTAATTTGCAAAGTTTGTAGGCGTTAATGTTTGGCTTCCTAAATGAGATGTCATTTTATAGGAACGGCGGAGAGCATCCGGAACAACTGGAGCGGCTCTGACCGACAAGCGGACGTGGTGCATTACATCAGCGAGGAGCGCTGCTTGGCCCTGCAGCTCTGCGGCTGGAGAAAGAAGGGGACGGACGTCGATATTGGGCCTTTTCTGACCTCGCTGGAACAGGAAGGAGAATGGGAGAGAGCGGCCGCTATTGCGTTGTTTAACCTGGATATCCGTCGTGCCATACAAATCCTTAATAAGGGGGCGTCCACGGGGAAAGGTTGGCAATTTGTATTCCAGCCTCCTTAAATCCGCTTATAATATTTTCTGCTTCTTGGATCTTTGGGGAGCAATGGGGCTTAGAACCACATGGGGCTCTGCCGGGAGAAATTACAGCAGGAATACATGGCTGTCGGGTATCGCTGAAAACTAGGAGGTAGATTTGATAAAACTTCTTTAAAGGAAAGTAAAGGTGTTGCCTGTAGCAACCAGATTCTAGCTATCCTCTAGAGCAGTGGTCAGGGAACAGGGGTAAATTACCCCAAATGGGGTAAAAATGAAATTCCTGGGGGTAATGCTGCCGATTCACATGCTGTCAGTTGGATTGTAGACCCCTTTAAATGTGAAATTGCTGTTGTACCAGAAGAACCTCAAGGGTTGGCAGAGGCACTTCTTGAGCTTCGATGCAATAATGAAGCACGTATTGCATTTGAAAACAAAGCAGATCTGTCATATCTTTGGATGTCAACAGCTGCAAAGGCATCAAAATTACACATGAGGAGGCAGTCAAAACGTTGCTGCCTTTTGCAACAACCTACCTTTGTGAACATGGATTTTCCACTCTAATGAACATAAAAACAAAGCCGAGAAATCGATTGGACGCTGAAGACTGTATCCAAATTGCTCTGACATCAAAATGCCCCAATATTGATGCTCTCGTATAAAAAAATGAAGAAACATCATTTCTCCAAAACCTAAAGTTTTGAAGTTGAAGCTTTCAAAGAAATTTTGAATAGATTCAATAAAAATTTGAATTCCAATAATTAATAATATATGATTTCCTTCCTTTCAAATCAAGGAGTTAACGTCGGCGTATCTAAATATATTTGGGGGTAAAAGGTAAAAAAGTTCCCTGACCCCTGGGCTAGATACATCATAGTTAAAATCTGGTTGCTATGGGCAACACCTCCACTTTTACTTTTTAGAACGTTTGGTAAATCTACCCTGAAGTGTTGTATTGTGGTACAGAAGCAAACTAATAGTGTTTCTTCGGAATAACTTTTGTACACAATGCCACTGTAGGTTTGTATAGAGCACTGTTTCCTAACTCCAGTCCTCAGGGACCCTTAAAAGTGCAGGTTTTCCAGGTCACAAATGAAATAATTATACCACCTGTGGATCTTTCAAAATGTGTCAGTTAGTGATGAATACACCTGTGCTCCAGTAAAGAGATATGGAAAACATGCACTGTTAGGGGTCCCTGAGGACTGGAGTTTGGAAACGCTGATATAGTGCAATAAAATATAACATTTATGATTTTTAAGTCATCTAGGTAAATCCTCACTATGTATTACAGGTGATCATCATTTTTCATAGATGATGAAATTAAAGGCATTGTATTTTGTCCCAAACTCATAAGAATACAAAAATAAAAGTGTGTTTTAAGGTTTTTAAAAATCACATAATTTATGTCGTATTGTTTTGGAATTGATCCTTGCAGGAGATCTGAACCTCAACGTTGTGGCGATGGCGCTGTCCGGTTATACGGATGAGAAGAATTCTCTGTGGAGGGAAATGTGCAGCTCCCTCCGAATACAGCTAAGGAACCCGTACCTGGCGGTCATGTTTGCGTTCCTCACCAGTGACCCTGGCTGCTATGACACTGTTCTGGTAAGTTTGGGCATCATAAGGACACATAACTTTAGGGGTGCATCTAGAATAACTTGTCCCCGATCTGACCAGTCCGCACTAGATAGTGTGATTGTAAGTACCCACAAGGCCCACTCTGCCCTAAAATTATCCCCAGCACTGTAATGCACTACTGGCATCTGTAACAGCCTGACCTGCGTACCTGAATTACCGTCCTCTAGCGAACGAGGAACCCACCTAATGGGAGGACACTGTTTGGCTTTTATTCTGGATTGGATGTGGTTTTCTTTTTTGAACCTTGCTTTGGGCTTGGTCTGGTAGTAGATTTGAATTAGATAATTATGCTTGTGACTTTGGATTGGTGAATCTTTTTGTCTCCCGTTGGTCTGAGCGGTTATATATTGAACATTGCTTCTACTAGATTTCACCTTTGGAAAGCTATCTATTTATTTAATTCTGGCCACACACATTGCAGTGACATCAGGTCGTTGACTTGACATCAATATATGCAGCCCTAAAACGACAGCAGTGCCTGATAACCAATCACAATCAATCAATCGGATAATTAACGGACATGTTAGTAAATGCAGTCAGAAGATTATGGCCACTATCTTGCTTGCGCAGTCAGAGGATCACCGCACTAAAAGGCTCAGTGGAAGCCGGAAGAGAATCTGGCGGCTCGATTTGAGCCTTGAATGGCCGGATCTCGGTCTGCCCATTGCTCAGGCTGAGCGGGAGGTTTAACCCATGTGAATCCGGCTTACCTTTAACAAATATACAATAAAATCATGTTCACCTCTGTTTACCTTGTAACCACTTTACCACTACAGCAACCTTCATTAACCTGCACTTGTATTGCTGCCCTGTGTGACCCAGAGCAAATGAGGCATCTTGTCTGCAGCTGTTCTCCCTAGCAATAGCCTGTAACTTATTTTAAAATTATGTTTTCCATTGTGCATGATTAAACCAGATCACTGCTCAGTTTGTCTCACTCATCTCCATTACTCGGCCATACTTGCTTGTAGTCTTTCTGTTATTATGGATAAGTAACAGGGTCTGGATCTACTAAACCTGACCACACAGGGTCTACCCTCAGGGATACGCAGACAATCAGATTGGTCTCCTGGCTAAACTGCGATGTAGCCAGACAGAAGGGGTGTCCGACGTCCAGCAAATTCACATAACGTTTTTGCTTCTGTGTTTTCAGTTTGAATGTGCTATGGCAGTGAGGGATCGCGTGGCCTTCGCTTGTCTCTTCCTAAATGACGCTCAGGTGAGACAACAATTGCTTACAGAGTAATTATACATTTGCGTGTACTAAAGCTGCTTATTACTGACTTACATGAACTAAAGTGTTTATTCTCCATTATATCTGCTTCCCGTTCATAGCATTAAATATCCCAGTGTTAAACAAGTAAGAGGAGGGGGATAATAATGCAGGACAGAGTGTCTCATCTGTAGTCGCTTGAAACTGACTTACACTCTCTTAAGTAACATAAGTATTCTCGTCCGTTGTTTAGCCATGGACACCAGGCTTTGGGATGTGTTTTGTTGCTGTTTCTGATGACGGACATGGAGATTTTACATATTAGTGGCCTTGTCACCTACTCCTAGTAGAAACGGAAAGAAAGCTTTCTATGCTCTTTATTGCAGTTAATTAAATATATCGACAAACTTACCCAAGATATGAAGGATGTTGGAAACCTGGAAGGGATTTTACTCACTGGATTAACCAAGGATGGAGTGGACCTAATAGAGAGTTACGTTGATAGAACAGGTGACGTTCAGACGGCAAGTTACTGCATGTTACAGGTAAGGCCATACTGTAATTGCCCATTATATATACTGTTTAGAATATTACTTTTAAGCCATTTCTAGTATATTAATACGTCTGCATGTAAAATAACGCTTGTGGGACACAGATAGCTGAAAGAATGCAGAATAAATGAGGATGTGATTTCAGTAACCACAGATGGTGACCTTGGAGTTATAGTGTTAATATTAAGGTCAGCACGCAGTGGGAGGAGCCAGTAGGATACTTGGCTGATATGAAGGTCAGCACGCAGTGGGAGGAGCCAGTAGGATACTTGGCTGTATAGGAAGAGGTATTGTCACAATGAGGTGTGATGTTATATTGTCACTGGTAAGGTCACTGTGCAATTTCCATAAGACTTTAATAATAGCAGAGAAGGGCGACTGAAATAATGCATGGGCCTCATAATAAAACTAGGAAAGACATCAGAGCTGAACATGTCACAGCTAGGAGGAGAGCCGGGACAGGGCTGATAGGAGAGAGAGGCATTAATAGACATCAGGATGACCGTATATTGCCAATAAGAGGATTCCTAGGACAAAGGGACACACTGTGAAACTCTTACAGAAAGGGTGATGGATCCATGGAATCACCCAGCAGTTGTGTTCGGGACTTGTACAGTGAAATAATTCAAGGATGCACAGGGAAAACATATTGCTATTAAGACTTGTATCTAAATATTACAATAAAAGGCAGACTAAATGGATACTTATAGGTTTTCTGCTACCATCATATTCTATTTCTGTATTTCACTTTATGTACTGTATATGATCTTTTCTATTTATTTCTGTTTGTCTGGTGTTTTTTGTTTGTTTTAAAGTGTATTTTTTGGAATATAATGTTGGGCTACCATATCCTAGAGTCTATTGGTCCATGATGCTTCACAGACAATTGCAGCACGGTGGCGTAGTGGTTAGCACTTCTGCCTCACAGCACTGAGGTCACGAGTTCAATTCCCGACCATGGCCTTATCTGTGTTGAGTTTGTATGTTCTCCCCGTGTTTGCGTGGGTTTCCTCCGGGTGCTCCGGTTTCCTCCCACACTCCATAAACATACTAGTAGGTTAATTGACTGCTAAGAAATTGACCCTAGTGTGTGTTGTGTGTGTTAGCAAATTTAGACTGTAAGCCCCAATGGGGCAGGGACTAATGTGAGTGAGTTCTCTGTACAGCGCTGCAGTGGTGCTATATAATAATTGATGATGATGCTTCCTGGGACGTGCAGCGATACTGGTGCGATCTACAATTTGCTCGACAGCGACAGTCAGGGACTAGTATTTCTACATATCTGTTTTTGACCGAAAAGTCCATGTCCGTCTTGGCAATCTGTCCCTGTTTTGGATCAAATTGATATGGGAAAAATTATCTACTGGGATGTAAAATGCTCTATAACCTCCTACCTGTGGCTGAAGTACTTTTACAATGATTGCAGTTTTTTTCAAATGTCTGGGTAATATTTGTATCAGGATCTACAATTGCACTGTCCTTCAGGATAGAAGACAACTTGCAGACACAAGCAATTCAACTGGCTTCATATCTTTTTATTACACCTAGTGATCCACCACAAAACTATGCGCACAAAAAATTATATAAACCAAATTCTAGTCCTTTGATCACAAACTAATACTTTGGAAAGACGCCGACCTGTCATTCAGGCAGCTGGGCATAATTATGTCAAACACGTGCACTCCCTTTTCTTTGTTGTGGCCCTTACTGCAGCCTTAGTGGGAAACAATATCCGCCCTCTTCAGGGTAACAACACTTTGTAACACAATACATACTAACAAGCGCTGGTTTATAAATATATGTCTACGTATATACCGTCACAGATCTACAGAGGACGGTCACTATCCGTCCTGGCTGAAACATTGGCGCTCTCTGCTCAACGTTTTTCTTGACTTCAATGACCTGTCATGGGTGTATATCTATGCTATTACATTAACAAATGTTGTCATTATGTTCAGGGTTCTCCGTCTGATGTCCTGAAGGACGAGCGGGTTCAGTACTGGATAGAGAACTATAGGAACCTACTGGATGCCTGGAGATTTTGGCACAAGAGAGCAGAGTTTGACATCCATCGGAGCAAACTGGATCCCAGCTCCAAACCTTTAGCACAGGTCGGTCTGTCAGTAAGAGAACAAATGTTTCATTGTGTAACCTGAAACCGCTAGAACTGGAGCTAATTCAGTGATATCGCGACAAATATCTGACATGAAACCAAACAGCTGCTGTACAATAGACCCTGGTGATGCTGCAAAATAATATTTTGTAGAAATATTTCGGCAAAAATATTTTATTTTGTCCCTGCAAATTCGGTACATTTTATTGATTGGTTTTAATGAAAATCAGAGGAAAATGAAATTATTATTTTTTTTGTGAATAAGTCCCTTTGAAGAGATGAGCTTCATTTGTTGTGACCTAAGCGATAAGATCAAGTAATAATAGTGGCCGCATTATTTTTATTTATTATGTGCACTATATATGTGACGCAGTCAGGACACACGGACCACATGTCTATTGCTTGTAAAGCGCACAGTGACCTAATTCACTTTAATACCTGAGAAGTACTTGGCACATTAGCTTTTCAGATGTTTTTTTCTGAATGTATTATGTATTTGCATGCTGCTTGCAGTTTCACCTTAACCTTATTCTGTCGGCTCCACGTTGATCTCCTTTTGAGTCCCTGTTGCCCTGTGCTTCCTTGTCATTGTCTCTAATAACCATGTCAACGAACTGGCATCCCTTGGTTTTACACACACACACACACACACACACACACACACACACACACACACACACGGCTCTGCACAGGGTGGTTATTTCAGCCTAAGGTAGTTTCATTAACGAAGAGTTGGTGGTGCCATGCTTGGAGCCCTAAGCAGGCTGCCCTTCTCTCAGTGGTTATGGGCACTGCCTACGGATCCTCTTGTCCAGGACAGAGGCGTTTGTGAGCTCTGTTTGTTCTTTTTGGTGGTCCTAAGACCAGGATGCCGGCTCTGTCACTCCAGATAGCGTTTCTACAGTGGCGTTTTGGCTCCCCCCTGGGCTTACAACACACAACTTTTTTTGGTTTGTTTGGTATTCTATATAACTTTTTTTTTTTTATTATTTGTTATTTAAATGCTCCTATTTTAACTTCATGTCTGTGTTTTTATTTTTTTCCCCACCAGGTATTCGTGAGCTGTAATTTCTGCGGTAAATCCATCTCTTACAGCTGCTCATCGGTGCCTCACCAAGGCCGCGGATTCAGTCAGTACGGAGTCAGCGGGTCGCCAACCAAGTCCAAGTTCACCAGCTGCCCCGGCTGCCGCAAGCCTCTCCCTCGCTGTGCCCTCTGCCTCATTAACATGGGAAATCCGATCTCCAGCAGTCCTGGTAACGTTGGGGGGCACACTTACATAATGTTTCTGTTTCATACATTGTTGTGTGTTTTTACTCACTGATCCAGGACTGTACAGTTGGTCAGCATGGTCCTCTGTGAATACACAGGATTAAACGCGTGCATCTGCACGTGATGAGTAAAACACATACATATGGCGACTACTTGGTATACAAGCAAAGTTAAGAAGGGTATTTTTACAGAATACAGTAAAGTGAAAGCTGACCCAATGTACATTATTTACAGTATGCCCCATCCACATCCCCAGAGTAGTTGCTCTCGATTTCCAGCTGTCACTATCAGGATCTGCAGGAAATAGCGTTGCTGTAATTAAGTATAACCCCGCTCTTCTTAGTGATTGGTTGTAAGCGATGGCGGCGCTGTTTTGTAGGGTGGCGACGGGTGTACTTTCACTAGGTGACCGTAAGCCCCAATCCCAGACAGTGTATCATCGGGTACATAACGCTGCTGTCTGGCCCTGTAGAATGAAGGCTGTGTGCTATGCCGTGTCTCCGTTAATAGACCTGTTCTCTGTCTAGGAGCATCGAAGTCTGATGAGAAGGTGGATCTAAGCAAGGAGAAGAAAGTGGCGCAGTTTAACAACTGGTTCACGTGGTGCCACAACTGTCGACATGGCGGGCACGCTGGGCACATGATGAGCTGGTTCAGGTGAGGATTTGCTGTCTGTAAACTAAGATTAAACACTAGAACATGACGTAACGTACGATACTAATGTATGGTCACTGCACATATAATAATCTAATTCTTGTCTATAAACTGTGTGTGCTGAACCATTCATCACCACCATAATGTAATAAGATCCAGTTGGGCACGGAAATGATTTTTAAATTAAGCAACCTCACTGATGGGGTTAGGGAGACTTAAACTAGTCCCTAATACTTATATGCCAATAAGTATCTGTTGCAGAAGCTGTCACTTCTGAGAACACCATTTATGTGGCCTTTAAGTATGCCTTACCCACATGGGCAAGTGCTGAGACTGAAACTTACCTATAGGCAGACTCTTTGGTCCTGCTAGGGACCCTTCAGTGTAGGATTGGGCTTTCCTGCTCAGCATATGAAGTAGTATAAATGTTGTGCATACAATCCTACTGTAGAATATGTTTGCACTACATACAATATACCCAAAAAATTATACATACACTAGGGAGATTAAATGTTTGGGATCCCTTTTCATGTGTTTCAGTTTCTTGTATAGCGCTTCACATGATGAGAAATAAACCTTTGCCCTTCACTGATGAGTAACAAACAGAAGGTGGTATTCTGTCTTCATGTTCTAATTGCTCCCGTCTCTACCATACAATTTGGTAAGATGGTAAAGTGCCCTTTGACCAGTGTGTCTCCATACAGATCTGTTACCTCCTGTGAGCTGCCATCACCTCTCCAATCACCTGTTATTTACAGAGGTCTCGGCTCTGTTTCTAACATTCGTGTTCACGTAGTTTTAAAGGGTTTACAGAATTAACGGAGGATTTTTTTTCTTTTGCTATATGAATAAACATTCAGTAAATTAATGGCCAATTCTCTGGCTTAAATCTTGGTCGGTGGACAATAATTCCAATAGATTTCCATGTCAATGCTGACTCTTTGGGGTGGAACTTGCTATGGGCTAGAACAGTCTCTTTATTCCTCAGAATAAACTAAACAAGTTTCATTCTGCTGCAAGATTTTCTTCTGCTCATTGCCCAGCAGTTTATAGGATCAGTCCTGGAGACCCCAGACCACCCACTCAGGGGTCTCACAGCCCCAAAAAAGCCAGTGAGAAGTCCTCCTGGTTTGGTCCTGGGGTTGTGGAAGTGATAAGGGCTGGGCTCCTCTGCTTTGGTAAATCCTGGGTTTGCTTTGTGTCCAACTCCTGGTTATCAGTGGGATTATTCGATCTTCCTTTCAAAGCTTCCTCTGGACAATTTCTGTCTCACGTGTTCCCCTCCTCTCCCAGAGACTGAGCATAGAAATACTTCCCAGTGTCCTGGATCATCAGAGGGGTAAAGGTATTTCTTCCAATCTCTTTATGGTGCCATAGAGAAGAGGTGCCATCTGAATTGTTGGATCTTAATGCCCTCAACAAAGGAGCAATGCCAGAAAGTCGCTTCAAGCCATGAGGAGCTTTCAAGGTCGCCAATATCAAGGCTTTATATCGCATATCACAATATGGGAGGACTAACGGTCTATATTCCCAATGTCTGCCTCTGTTCCTGGTCCTCCACTCACTGCTGTGCTTTAGAGAGTGTTCCTTTCCCAGGACAAGGTTCACTCTGTCCAGGAGCTAATCTTTGCCTCCAACCACCCCGTTGCACTAATATCCGATTCTGCATGAGTGTGATGGGGACGAGGTTCTTGCTGTTTAATGCACAGTTCCACACACACACTCCATACAAAATACACTTTGTGTTTGTGCAACAGATCTTTTGGGCATCGATTGTCATTCGTCTGTCTCGGTGAAAAGAAAACTCCAGGTTTACTAAACAAAAGCTCTTGAAAATCGTCACGAGTTCTACAAAACCTGATTTACTATAGTAATTTTTTTAGCGTAATGTCCCTTTTAGTCAACAATATGCTGCTCACAGACTTCAGTGGAATGTACAGATCCTGTGTAAGTTTAACTAAACTTCTAGCAGAACTAAGATGGGTTCAAACTGAGGAAGAATCTACAATCAATTTTGGTGAACATGGGGCTATATCAAAACATAATTACAGGGGCAAACGCAGGATTTGTAGAGGGGGGGGGGGTTCCACGCCACGCCACCAGTGGGCTGCTCTCCAACTCTTCCTATCCCTATAATATACATGGGCAATGCTGCATGCACTGCAGAGCCGAGTGAAGTGGGGGCAGGGTCCAGCCACCTCAATTATACAGTGCCCCAGGCTCGGAGGGGGGTTTCCAGGCACTAGGGCCCCCCCTCGGTTTGCCTATGCATTGCAACATAGATAATACTGTCCATTTACCAGTTTATGTATTTTGTGTATATTTGTGCAGTGACCTATTGCTACTGGTTTGCAGGGATCATACGGAGTGTCCGGTGTCGGCATGCTCCTGTAAATGTATGCAGCTGGATACCACAGGAAACCTTGTTCCTGCAGAGACTGTGCAGCCGTAATTCAGACCCTCGCCAAGGACGTTCTTGTACGAGACCGGATTCTGCTAGAGAGAGGGATTCACAGGTTACTGCAGCCAAACATTGTCTCCATCAACTCTGACAAACGCAGTTCTTGCTGCAGGAGGAGCAGATACCAGACGCTGTGGACTATAGACGCTGTGCTCTGACACTGCCGATGTTACAAGGGGTAGAACATTACACCGCTGTGTTACACTTCAATATTTTGCTATGAAGGATTTGTATAGTAAGTGTGAATTGGGAAGAAAAATTAATCAAGTAGACCTGCAAGGTAATAAAATAAGCAGCCTCTTGCAGGACTCGTTTTGTTAAAAATGAATGTGGAATGTATTTTTTCGAACAATTACAGATTGACGCAATTTATTGGTTTCTGTGCGTTTCATTATTTGATTACTGTTAATCTGACATACAGGACTCCTAAGTGCTCATTATAGACAAGGGGAGTAAAACACTGTCAAACATTAATGTGTTTTAAATCAAAGTAACTTTTCCTCTTTGCAGATTTTAGGACCATTAAATAAAAGTATAATCAGTTAAAATGTGGGATGTGTGCTGTTTAACAAATTGTAATCCTAATTGTACTCAATGTGCTGCCATGTTGATGCTCCTTCTGGCTGCTGTTAGAGGTATGTGTCCGTGTGATAGACTTACCAGCATGGCTGTGACCCCACTAACCTGTGACCCCACTAACCTGTGACCCCACTAACCTATGACCCCACTAACCTATGACCCCCTACCATGTCTTTCTCTAATTTCATGTCTGCTGGAGACCAAAGAATATTATTTCTTTTAAATTTTCTTTACTTTTGCTTCTTTTTGACCAACGAATTCTTAACCCTCATTAATGACCCAATAATTATGTCTACATGAACCTCTCTTGCTGTGCTTGTAAAAAAAAACCAAACAAACTGATAGTTGACCTTTTGACAATATTGTGCTACATAGACCTCATGACCAAGACATTCTCAGATTACAAGATAACGTACTGTCCTGTAGCCAACAGTGATGAAATGAAAATACACAATTCCAGATGGAGTCACACATGTGAAGGACTCGCAGATTTAATATAGGTCATGGTGTGAAAAACATTAATGGACCCAGTTCTATACCAGATCTGCGCAAACTGGGGTCGGGAATTTAAGTGCGGCACTAAAGCGTGTTTTTTGGGATCCTGAGTGTCAGATATGAAATACATTCTATAGGAAACGGCCTCTTTGGAAGTCACAGAACAATACCATACTTGGGGGTGAAATATTTATATAAAAAAAAAAACAATCTACCCACCACTGCTCAAAACAAATTCTTGACTTCACAGGCATAATTCTCTCTCTTTAAAATAAATCATAACTAGCTGCAAAACTTAAGAGAAAAGGCTCTGAGCCCGTTACACATAGTTATAGCATTCGCTTTCTCATACAAACATGACATTGGTTTCAAACAATTTCTTGCATTTTTGGAAATGTCTTGAGGCTCCGCTGTCAATCACCTCTAAACTGGGTGTGAGATACACTATATGGACAAAAGTATTTGGCCACACCTGTTAATTATTGAATTGTAGTTTTTCAGTCAGACCCGTTGCCAGAGGTGTATAAAATCAAGCACCGAGCCATGCAGTCTCCATTTGCAAACATTTGCTGAAGAGTTCCGAACATCCACTGGCATTAATGGAAGCACAAAAATGTGTGGTGGGAGCTTAATGGAATGGGTTTCCATGGCCGAGCAGCTGCATGCAAGCCTCACATATAAAAGACCAATGCCAAGCGTCGGATGGAGTGGTGTAAAGCACACCGAACCTGGACTGTGGGAAAAGTGTTCTTTGGAGTGACGAATCACACTTCTCTGGCAGTCAGATGGCTAAGTCTGGTGGATGCCAGGAGAACGTTACCTGTCTGACTGCGTTATGCCAACTGTGAAGTTTGGTGGAGGAGGGATACTGGTATGGGGCTGTTTGTTAGGGTTTGGGCTAGGCCCCTTATCTCCAGCGAAGGGCAATCTTAATGCTTCAGCATACCAAGTCATTTTAGACAATCCTATGCTTCCAACTTTGTGGCAACAGTTTGGGGAAGGCCCTTTTCTATTCCAACATGACTGTGCCCCATTGCACAAAGCAAGGACTACAGAGACATGTTCTGATGAGTTCAGTGTGGAAGAATTTGACTGGCCTGCACAGAACCCTGACCTCAGCCCCATTGAACACCTTTGGAATGAACGGGTATGGAGACTGAGCCAGGCCTTCTTGTCCAACATCAGTGCCTGACCTCATAAATGTTCTACATAATGAACAGTCACAACTTCCCACAAAAACACTCCAATAATCTTGTGGAAATCCTTCCAAGAAGACTGGAAGCTGTTATCACTGCAAAAGGGGGACCAACTCCATATTAAAGTATATGTATTTAAATACAATGTCATTACAGTCCCTGTTGGAATAATGGTCAATTGTCGGAATACTTTTGTCCATATAATGTATGTTGTGAAGCCTTAATCTGGGTACACACTACAGAAAATTTCTCCCAATACAATCTAACTGTTTTGCCAATGATTAAAAGTCTTGATCAGCAGCTGATTCCTATCTACACACTATACACGAGTTACAAGATTTACCTTCAGATCTGTGTTCTTCATCTGTGATAACCAGGGCTGCCAAGAGGAATTCAGGGCCCCCCTTATAGTCGAGTATGCAAAAAAAAATTGCGCCGCCTTATGGTGGCGCAAAATTTTTCGGAGGTGTGGTCATGCTTTTGGGGGCGTGGCAAATGCACCATTGGGGCGTAGCTAACATCAAAATCACTAGGCTCTCAATTCGGCGGAGCGTCACATATGTCCAAGCACTCCTGACTTTCAGGACATCTAGCACCACAGTGTAGTACAAAGAGTTGTCTTGGCCTGCACCTTACATTGGGCACAACACTCACCAAAAATTGCCATTGTCCTTACTAGAATCACAACATTTCACATACTGTCCTGCTCTCTCCTACCTGTTCTTCTCACTTTCACCACCTGTGGCTGCAGGTTTCTTTAGTTGCGGCTTGTCTGGATCCTGGAATGCTGGGAGCCCTATTTTGAAAAAAATGGCTACATTTAGATAATTCCAAACAACCCTGGCGTTAAATCAATACCACCCACGATTAATAATTAGGCCTTCCTCCAGCTCCAATATTACAATAATGTGCCCCTTCATCATCGCCATGCCTTATGATCACACTGCGCCCTCCATGCTGCTTTTGCCCCCTTCACCTGGCTCCCCTTCATCACACTATACTATGCTGCTCCCCCCCCTTTTTCAATCCCAATGTGCCATGCCTCCCCCCCTTTTTAACCCCACTGTGCCATGCTGCCTCCGTTTTTTAACCCCACTGTGACATGCACCCCCCTGTTTTTTAACCCCACTGTGCCATGCTGCCCCCGTTTTTTAACCCCACTGTGACATGCACACCCGTTCTTTAACCACACTGTGCCATGCCTCCCCCATTTTTTAACCCCACTGTCATGCCGCCCCCCCATTTTTAACCCCACTGTGCCATGCTGCCGTTTTTTAACCCCTCTGTGCCATACCCCTTCCTCGTTTTTAGGCTCCTCTGTGCTATGCTGCACCCCGTTTTTAACCTCTCCGTGCCATGCCCCCCCCTCGTTTTTTAACCCCTCTGTGCCACGCTGCCCCCTCATTTTTTAACCCCTCTGTGCCATGCCCGCCTCATTTTTTAGCCCCTCTGTGCTATGCCGCACCCCGTTTTTTTAACCCCTCTGCCATGCCCCCCTCGTTTTTTAACCCCTCTGTGCCATGTTGCCCCCCCTCATTTTTTAACCTCTCTGTGCCATGTTGCCCCCTCGTTTTTTAACCCCTCCGTGCCATGTTGCCCCCTCGTTTTTTAACCCCTCCGTGCCATGCTGCCCCCCTCGTTTTTTAACTCCTCTGTGCCATGCCCCCCATTTTTTAACCCCTGTGTCATGCTGCCCCCTCGTTTTTTAACCCCTGTATCATGCTGCCCCCCCCCCCCCGTTTTTAACTCATCTGTGCCCCCACTCATTTTTTTAACCCCTCAGTGTCATGCTGCCCCCGTTTTTTAACCCCTCTGTGCCCCCTCGTTTTTTAACCCCTCTGTGCCATGCCCCCCTTCGTTTTTTAACCCCTCTGTGCCATGTTGCCCCCCCTCGTTTTTTAACCCCTCTGTGTCATGCCCCCCATTTTTTAACCCGTGTCATGCTGCCCCCTCGTTTTTTAACCCCTGTGCCCCCCCTCGTTTTTTAACCTTTCTGTGCCATAACCCCCGTTTTCCTCCCATCACTTACCTTTTCTTCTCTCTTCTTTCTTGGTCTTCTCTGCTCCTCTGTGCTCCATTGCTCCAGACTGACTGAATGCTGGGCGTGATATGATGACGTCACACCCGACATTCAGTCAGAATGGAGCACAGAAGAGCAGAGGGTTTTTTTTAACCACCCTGCTCAACCCCCCCCAACAACCGACCCACCCCCAACGACCGACCGACCCCCCCCCCCCCCCCCCCCCCCTCTGCCGCAAAAAAAAATTGTAGGCGCTAGGGCCCGGACCAGGCCCCCTGACATGCCCGGGCCCGGGTAATTAGTACCCGCCCCCCCCTCTCAGCGGCCCTGGTCATAACCATCTGCTGGAAAGATTGCGACTCTAAACTCTATTGAGATCTGCCTACACTGCTGCTCGTGAGTGCGCACACACTGCAAAATTTGTTTATTGTGTGATTGGCACAATAATCGGTTGAAAAACCTGTAGTGTCCCCCAGCTTAAACAGTGGCTGCAGCACCTGTGTTAGTGTAACTGCTCTGTGCACACAAACATCATTTATACACTTTAAGAATCAACAAAGGGGAGGGGGGTTGGGTTATGAAATTTGCAGTAATCTGTAGCACAAACAATTGTTTACAGTCTAAATTGTACTGCGTCAGTGCAATTCAAACGATTGCTCTGGTACATGTTTACACCCTTTTAGTGGCCCCCACTTGTGTTAATACTTACATTTCGTTTATAACAGCGACACATTTAAGGTATACTTGCCTACTTTTTTGTTTTGGGTTCTAGGAGGTCCAGGGGCAGATGGGCGTGTGGGGGCGGACCTTGGAAAATCATGTTGCTAGCACCACCCCCTAAGCAGTCAGTCATTTTGCCCTATACCAGCAGGGGTTGGGGCCAAGATGACGCATGATTAGCGTCACTAAGCCCCACCCCCTCCATGTAATTTACCGATCTTTACGTGATCCAGGAGGTTGCTCTGCCCTCCTGGGAGGATTCCCAGAAATTCAGGAGTCTCCTGGACATTCAGGGAGAGTGAGCAACTATGATTTAAGGTGTGCAAGAAAACAGCCACATCACAAACTTTATCTGCTCACAGCCGTACGGTGCTACGTTAAACTCTGTGGGGTATATTTACTAAACTGCAGGTTTAAAGAAGTGGAGATGTTGCCTATAGCAACCAATCAGATTCTAGCTGTCATTTTGTAGAATGCACTAAATAAATGACAGCTACAATCTGATTGGTTGCTATAGGCAACATCCCCACTTTTTCAAACCCGCAGTTTAGTAAATATACTCCTGTCTCTCAATTCCAGAAAGTAGTTTTTGCCCCATGAAACAGACTTTTGATATTTTATATCTGTCCATCACAGACATCTTGCAATTTTCTAAATAAATATATATAGCATGCCCACCACAGGCGCAATGATAGTAGCAACTTGAGATATACAGTTCAAATAGGATCTACAATATTTTCAAAAACATGAAATATAGTTCATAATCTCTCAGTAATCAATAGTCCGTGACAACCGCTAATGATTGATAGTAACAATAAAAATTGCTCCCACGTCTAAAGAACTTTCAAAATATGATACAGTTCATAGTCTTTCAATAGTTAGTGACCCGTGAGAGCCAGTGATGGTTAGTAGAGTGAATAATCGCTCTCCCGATGAGGACAGGGTCTCTTCATCTCTCGGCCACAAGATCATTTCGTAACACACATGAAAAAAAATGAAGAAGATGGATGTGAGTATGTTACAAATCAAGAAACAGATAAACCACCCAAGAGATGTTATTCGCCCTCCTTCATCTCCAGTGGTCGTCTTATATTAGAATTACCACCTTGTGAAATCAGTAATTGACAAAAACTACAACCCATATAGGGATGCACTTACATAAGTCAAGGAATCTTTTAATCTGAAATGATCTTTAGATGTGATCTCCACATTTGATCCAAAATGTCATACATGTAAAGACGTACATAGAAAACATCCAGGGTGATACCTTCTTAAAAACAATTTCAACCCCTTATTATAAAAAAATATATATTTATATTCATGAAGTAGCTTCCTATATTGGAACCACTCTATTCTCTTTCAGAGACAGAAAAAAAAATCCTCGTTAGAAAAGAAAATATACTCCTATCGGAGCCTCATGAAGAACTCAGCATATCATAGCTGTAACAACCTGGGGATTCTTTGCTGGAGAGCTCAATCAGCGTCTTCTGTTCTCTATGCCAGTAATTTACCAACGCGTTTCGACCCGCCCCATGGAGTCTTTTTCAAGGTGTATAGCCTCCCGGGAAATCTTAATTCATTTAAATACCATCTTTTTGATCATACTTATAATCCTTTTGGTATTACAAAAAACTCACATAATTGTCCCAAAATGGTAGAAAACATTTCATCAAACATTAAAAAATATTAAAAAATACTATATTCATAGGGCTCCAGATTTTTATCTCTCCTTTCAACCGCAAATAATCATGTTACTAGACCATAGAAGTAGATCAATGGCAGCAGGTGGTGAAAGGTGGGACTACAAAAATCTACCAGCCCATTTCAAATTCGAACTCTCAAAATCATGAGGAATATGTTGAATCTCCATGAAGAGTCGTGATGGAGATAATACAATAGATAGATACCAAATGGTAAACATCAAATGGTAATGTACATAAATATTAACATATTCCAACCTCCAATCAATCTCCCGAACTTAAATCATGCAGCTTCCATAGAGACATAAATACATAAATGTAAAAAAAAAAATATATATATATATATATATATATATATATATATATATATATATATATAAATCAGTGACATAAAAGCTAAATAAACATACATTTCAAAAGGAGAACAAGAATAAACATGTAATTGGACCATATAGGACATAAATGAACCACAAACATATAGAGGGAACGTTGTTATTCATAATACAACTTAAACTTCCATCTAGATTATCATCATTCCTGTAAAAACCATTTAAATTCAAAATCAGCATAAAGTGCATCAGGAACTAAAGGTTTAAATGTATTTATATTTTCCATTTCTGTCTTAGCTAATCTATTTTGTACATAATTACATCTCCAGTTGTTCCTGATTAGTCTAATACCACAAAAAGACTTAGGGCTAGATTTACTATACTGCGGGTTTGAAAGAGTGGAGATGTTGCCTATAGCAACCAATCCGATTCTAGCTATCATTTTGTAGAATGTGATAAATGACAGAGAGAATCTGATTGGTTGCTATAGGCAACATCTCCACTTTTCAAACCCGCCGTTTAGTAAATCTAGCCCTTAATCCCACTAGTGGAACATTGATGTTTCTCTGTACAATGTGCCGATAGTGTATGGTTAATATTCCCTTTGATGTTACGCAGATGTTCACCCAATCTGATCTTTAAACTTCTACTGGTATTTCCTACATACTGTTTGTTACAAATACATTCTATTAAATAAATTACATCTGTGGAATCCTATAGTAGTGTAGTAGTAGTAGTAGTAGTAGTAGTGTAGTATACCCATCTTGTATGTTTCTAGGCAACACACTATGTACCAAAGTCTGCTTAAGATTTGGCGCTTTCCGATAGATACATTTTGGTTTAGCAGGTATAAAGTCCCTAAGATATGGGTCGCTAGTGAGAACCTTCCAACATTTTCTCATAACTTCTTCATATTTTTTATGATGATTATATTGCGCTTAGAAAGCCACATTGGATTCTTTTACCATTTTAGATTTTTCTTTAGGTTTTAAAAGGATTGATCTTTCGATTTACTTTCTCATATGCTTTTTGAATCGTTGTTTCTAAATAGCCTTTCTGTGTAAATTGATCTTTCATTCTTACAATTTGTTCTTCATATATTTCTTCTGTACAGTTCCCCTTAATTCGCATAAATTGACCAAATGGAATATTTTCCAACCTTCTTTTATGATGGTGGCTATTGATATCGATATAAGAATTGCTGTCTGTTGGTTTAGAATAAGTTTTTGTATTAAGCTTACCATCCTTGAAATATAAAGTAATGTCAAGGAAGTTGACACTTGCTTGACTTATAGCAAATACCAACTTTACATTAAATGTATTCCGATTAAGATGATCACAAAATGAATTAAGTGATTGTCTACTCCCTTTCCATAAGATAATATCATCGATCTATCTGTGCCAGGACACCAGGCCTGCCCAGTGTCCAACAGATCCCCCCACATACAGATCTTCCCAACAACTCATGAAGATATTGGCATAACAGGAGGCAGACCTGGTGCCCATGGCAGTACCCACTAATTGTAAATATTACTATTAAATCATTATTTCCAATAAAGATTTAATAGATTCCAATCCTTGTTCATATTCTATTATAGTATAGTATATTCTATTAAGTGATGATACATCGGCTGTTTCAATGTATGAATCCTCCTGCCATTCCCAATCTCTCAATTTTTCCAAAATATCTCTCGTATCTTTCAAATATGATTTAATGTTAGTCACATATGGTTGTAGTAGATGGTCAATATACATAGATAGATTTGAACTAATCGAATTCTTTAATGATTAAATAGCCTGTCTTTCTTTTTTGTAAGAATATTACTTCGTCCTTACTTCTTCTAATACTAATTTACCAAAAGTCTCCATGGATCCTTTTGTAAATAGGTCAGATTGAAGACAGATTTATTTTTGAATATCTTGTTTCCTGTTCTCTTTCCAGATATTTTTTTTTTTTTTTAAAGACAACTTCCTCAAAAATTTCTGCATATCTATATATAATAGAAAGAGGTTGATAGTATTGGTAGGGGAGAATTTTAAACCTTTCTTTCTTACACTACTTTCATGTTCAGATAATATGTAATCACTCAAATTATAAATTTTTGTTGAACTTTCTTCCAAATTTATCTTTTTCACTTTATTATGATTCCGTTTCACTTGATTACATCTCTGTATTTTATACTTAAACTTTCAACTTATTAAATCTCCTCCTCTTTTCCCAACTCCTTTATTACAGGTATTTATTTGTGTCGTGCAAGTGTCTCCTTGCAATGTCCTAAAAAAAATGTGCAGACTTCCTTTTTTCCATGTTACACCTATTTACTGGGGACAGAGGCCCAAAACTACTAGGTGCTGTGTATTCATCAAATACTAGAAAGTCATTTTTACTTCTATAGTACCTGCTTGGCACTATGTTTTTTCTGTTTCTTGATTTGTAACGTACTCACATCCATCTTCTCCCATTTTTTTTCCGTGTGTTACAAAATTATCTAGTGGCCGAGAGATTAAGAGACCCTGTCCTCATCGGGAGAGCGATTATTCTCTCTATTACCACCATTTATTTATTTATATATATATATATATATATATATATATATATATATATAGCGCCACTAATTCCGCAGCACTGTACAGAGAACTCACTCACATCAGTCTCTGCCCCATCGGAGCTTACAGTCCAAATTTCCTAACACACACACACAGGTCTATTTGAGAGCAGCCAATTAACCTACCAGTATGTTTTTGGCGCATGGGAGGAAACCAGAGTACCCAGAGGAAACCCACGCAAACACGGGGAGAACATACAAACTCCACACAGATAAGACCATGGATGGGAATTGAACTCATGACCCCAGTGCTGTAAGGCAGAAGTGCTAACTACTTAGACACTCTACTAACCATCACTGGCTCTCATGGGTCACTAACTATTGAAAGACTATGAACTGTATCATATTTTGAAAGTACTTCAGACGTGGGAGCAATTCTTATTGTTACTATCAATCATTAGCGGTTGTCACGGACTATTGATTACTGAAAAATTATTAACTATAATTATGATATTGAAAATATTGCAGATCCTATTTGAACTGTATATCTCTATTTGCTACTATCATTGCGCCTGTGGTGTGCATGCGATATATATTTATTTAATGTCTATTATTGAGTGAAGTGGAACTGTTCATGTTAGACTGTGGCTGCATTATAGAGGAAGCACTAAGTAAGGGAAAATAATTCATTTGTTTTAATATCTTGCAACTTTCTGTCAGTCTTTTTTTTTTTTTTAAAAAAAAAAACAACTTACAAAATAAAAAAAGGGTCACTTAACACCAGAGAGCATTTTTATAAAATGTACCTTAGTGTATTGTTCGATTATCAAACTGTGAAAAGACAGGAAATAAAAGCCACATCAATTTATATAAAAGAGTAACTGTATTGGAAATACACATTTATACGGTCCATTAATGGGACATAACCAGGTGATATGTTTCTCACTATAATACAATATGAAATTACCCCTAATTCTACCAGTTTACCATTTATTTTTTTATATCACTGACATTTCTGATGATTGGCTTTATTCACGTAGGCGACTTTGTAACAGTGGCAGAAGGTGAATTACGAGCAGATTATTTGTGTTACTGAAAGTCCATTTATTCTTCAGATGAGAGTCTGGAAATAATCTCCAAATCTCCTGCTCCCATTTGTTTATGAAAAGGATGTTTTGTCTGTAAAAGCAGAGATGACATTCCAGAACTGGTTGGAGCAATGTGTAGTAAAATTATAAATATTTTTGAAAATGGTGGCAAAAAAACAAAAAAACAAATGTAGCAGTTCTTGTGTTTTGGGCAAACAAACAAAATTATTCAAATCCTTTGTGTCCGAATGGATAATACTTGGGAAATTCATGAATTATCTTTAAAGCTTCATCGTAAAGTGCGATATCTGGGGGAGGGGGGTAAAAAATATATTAATAGTGAGGAATGCAAATAAAGACAGGAACAACAATTACAGTATAGGATATAAAGCACATCAGGGCTCATTCATAAAGACTGGATTATTCTGTAGCATTGCTGAGTGACAACAAACTCTAAAATACAAGCTGCCTTACATAACAGCGATTAAATCTCAATTTCACATACTATAAGTATTTCTCAACTCCGGTCCTTGAGTAGCCCCCAACAGGACATGTTTTCACAATTTCCTTAATCATGCACAGTGGACGGGGTCAGCAGTTCCACAGATGGAAGTCCTGAAAACATGACCTGTATTTTAGGGCCCGAGTGGAGTTTTATGCTATAACAGAACTGGAGAGTAACAACATATTGTACAAATTCAGCCAACTTATTGTTCTCTGTGAATTTAGACAGAGGCTGACAGTTGTGTCCATTGAATTACTAGTATCCAGTCTGCTGTGTGTAGAAAGATGTCTCCCTCACAACATAACTTCACATATCTTACACCCTGGAAAGCCCCAAAAAACATAACCTAAAAGGGGAAAATACACACAGGATAGTCCATAAGTGTGGAAACACAAAAGTATGGAAATATTAACCCAGTGTCTACATCTGGATGTGGTGGAAAACTTTGTAGGGTATGTGACCAGTATGGCAGCCATCTTGAAAGCAACTATTTTTTTTAAAATAGGAAGGTAGCCATGTTCTTTGCTTTAATGTACCATTATTCATTCAAGTTTTAATTAAGTTCTCTTTCTTCCAGGTAGTGACGTTAATGACAACGGCACCAACATAAACTGAACGTATTGAGATTCTCCTGATATTTGGAGAACGAAGCACACGTGCTATAGCAAATTATTTCAACCAATGTCACCCAAATAGCCACCCATTAGTCACACTGCAGTTGCCAAATTTATCTGCAGTTGCAGATAAACCAAAAAAGTGGTCGAGCAAAATCTGCAGCAGAGACAATGGATTCATATTTTCTTACTCATATCCATTTTAAAAGGGTGTTTCCACACTTATGGACCACCCTGTACATAACATTGATTATCTTGTTACAACGGCACCTGTCAAGGTGTGGGATGCGCGTGGTGAACAAAGGCTAGAACGCCTGGTGCAATGACACAGAGCTACTGTAGCACAAATTGCTGACAAAGTTAATGCCGGGTATGATAGAAAGGTGTCAGAACACACTGTGCATCGCAGCTTCCTGCGTATGGGGCTGCGCAGGCTGGTGAGAGTGCCCATGCTGACCCCTGTCCATCGCCGAAAGAGCCTACAATGGCCATGTGAGCACCAGAACTGGATCATGGAGCAATAGGAGAAGGTGGCCTGGTCTGATGAATCACATTTTCTTTTATATCACGTGGACGCCCAGGTGCGTGTCCATCATTTACCTGGGAAAGATATGGCACCAGGATGCACTATGTGAAAAAGGCAAGAGGGTGGAGGCAGTGTGATGCTCTGTGCAATGTTCTGCTGGGAATCCTTGGGTCCTGACATGTGAATGTTACTTTGACATGTACAACCGACCTAAACATGATAACAGACTAAGTACACCCCTTCATGTCAGAGGTATTCCCTGATGGCAGTGGCCTCTTTCAGCAGGATAATGCACCCCGCCACACTGCAAACATTGTTCAGGAATGGTTTGAGGAACATGACAAAGAGTTCAAAGTGTTGACTTGGCCTCCAAATTCCCCAGGTCTCAGTCCGATCGAGCATCTGTGGGATGTGCTGGAAAAACAAGTCAGAGCCATGGAGGACCCATCTAGCAACTTACAGGACTTAAAGGATCTGCTGCTAACGTCTTGGTGCCAGATACCACAGGACACCTTCAGAGGTCTCGTGAAGTCCATGCTTTGAGGGGTCAGAGCTGTTTTGGCGGCACAAGGGGGACCTACACAATATTAGACGGGTGGTTTTGATGTTGCAACTGATCTGTGTATCACACTAGACTATCTTTTGGCCAAGTACTTGATACATACATCACGTGTTACCATTACTGAGTGAACCTGAACCCTACTCCAGAGGACCTTTCCACCCAGACATGAGACTCAGGAGAGAGATGCTCATAGTTTAAGTCTATAAAATCAGCTTATGTTCTGCATTCTGTATGCGAGTTATAACAGACTTGTCACTTACCAAAGGAGTTAATATCTTCTCGGAAAGACACATAGGACACCCCCATTATCGTAGCCTTTGGTGTAACCTTCCCGACAACTTCAATCACCCCGGATAGCTCTTCCTCCAGCTTTGTGATAAAGCAAAATTATTCATATTAGAACAAAGACACTTTCATATATTAAGTAAAAGGAAGGATATTGTGATATGGGTTTGACGAGACAACAAGACTATACTTTATTCTGTGTGTTCTTCTGCATTTGAGCGATTAATGTTTAGCTCAGCAGTTAAGGAACCCTCACCATCCAGGTAAGTGATGGGAAAATATTTAATTTTTACAACCACTCTTTAGAAAGTGCTGCTCACTTTAAAAGGACTTAAATGCTCCCAAAAATATTTTTTTTTTACCATCCATCACTCATTTCTAATTACTGCAGTGAATGACGACACAATGGGCGTATAATAAGCACAGCTTCCCTCAAAACCCTCCATCAGTGGAACAATGCAATCTATGGCACAATCCCTGATGCTCTACTGGCCGTCCACAGACTAGATGGGGACACAGACTTTCCAACCAACTGAACTAAGCACGCACTGGTACACCCCGCTGTCCAATTCAGCCCCATGTTTGCCCCAGCACAAAGAGGGTAGAGACTGCAGGGGTAAAATTTTCAATTTTTTTTTCTATCATCTTCCTACTGAATCAAAGCTGCCAACAAACCCATGCAGAAAAAGCAACTGGATTTCTTACAAGAGGGATTAATAATCTCAATTAATCTAGGACTAGTTTAATAGAGTGTTAAATATATAAATCTAAGATAAGTCAACCTGAAGATGACCCCATATACGTGCATTATCCATTCTATGAGTGTCCTGTTTTACCTGAACCACAGTTATACCCTGTGTTTGACTAACAAATATCCCAATTCCCATTATCTAAGCTCACTCCTATTGTTTCACTAAATTCATGGGCAATAATTGTAACCAGACTATTATTTACACTAAAATGGTTTTCAGAGACCCTTTCATAGGCAGGTAAATACTAGGGGGTAAATTTATCAAGCTGCGGGTTTCAAGAAGGGGAGATAACTAGAATCTGATTGGTTGCTATAGGCAACCTATCAGATTGTAGTTATTTATTGCTATGGGCAATATCTTCACTTTTTCAAACCTGCAGCTTGATACATTTATCCCTAGGTCAGAGCTACACGAGAGACACATGCGTTTAAGCCTTATGGGGCAGGTACATTATTGTAGCAAGGGCAGCTCTGATTACTTCTACTTATAACTAGTAACTGAAGTTTTCCAGCCCATACAGCGATATACTTACTGGTTCTGTTAATTCAACAGTTGCATTCTTTCCTGCTCCGTCAGAAAGCACAAATGATTTCCCCGTCGGGTGAACCTACCGTGGAAAATGCACTGGTCAATGTCACGTCACTCAATTTCTACAACTTGATTTCTTTACAGTTGTATTAATAAGAAATGTGCTATGAGCCTGTATAGGTGCTGGCACCTAAAGAGAAAAGTGATTGCACTGCAGCAGTTAGTTTTATCTGATGAGCCATTCACCGATCGACAAACATGGAACTATATATGCTGCATGGCTCTTTTGCAATTATCCGGATGTCTGCTGCATATTTATAATTAAAACATGTATCTGAGCCAATTACAGAATGCATATTACCTGTATGCCCAGCTGACCTGCCAACCTTTGTAGTAGAGTAGAAATAAAATCAAAAGATGCAAACACACTTTGCACTGGTGGACCATATGCACACACTTTTCATAGAGATCAACAATTCTAATGCAGAAAGCACTCAACTGTAAATACTGGACTCATAATAGGGCAAAGATAAAATTACAAACCATGCCCATGGTCTATCCAGTCACATGAGTGCTTATACTACTGTATGACCCACCTTTTCATAGGTATCCATGATCCCTTTCCAGATGTGCATTCACCCTGCATATGAAAAGCTTCCATTTGTAGATGGTTTAAACAGCTCACCCATTTCTAACTGGGGGCGGATTATCGCCCCACTCAATAGGTGGGGTACTCTGCTCTGTATACTAGAATGCCATCATGTAAAGAATGTACCTGTGCTCTCCAGCTGTAGAGGAACTACAAGTCCCAGGTGAACTGAGTCCAAGCACAGACTGACAGCTAAGCGCTCACAAGAAGCCTTAAAAACTTGTCTCATTGGCTGTGGCAGAACTACACATCCCAGCATGCCCTGACAGCCATATTCTATTACTACAGCTCGTGGACTACAACTCCCATCATGCCTTGTTAATTGCAGCCTGCACAGCATGATGGGACTTTCAGAAGAGCTGGAGCGCCACTGATTGCCATATGGCAGCATGCAGTGAGCAACAGTCCCAACACTTTCCACAGAGCTGGCACATGAGGCAGACAGGCCCCAGGTAGATGTATAATAAATACAGCAGCTACATAACACATCTATATGCACAGTGCCGTCACCTTCTCCACCCGGCCCACGAAGCACACGGGCTGCCCCACGTACTGGGCCAGCATGCTGGTGTTGATGCGGGTCCGGGGAACCTCCTGCAGATCTGCCATCGTGCAAGTAGCCTCTTCTCCGTACAGCCGGCAGCTCTACACTAGTCCTGGCGGGAAACCTGCGACACAGCCGCCAAACACCGCGTCGGCCAATCAGTGGGCTCTGCCATGCGCTGACGTCACTGGCGACGCCGTGCTCGCCAATCAGGAAGAACTGACAGCCACTAACGTCATTAGTCCACGCTATCACCACACCCGCCAATCAAATGAGACCTGACATCGCGCTGCCGTTTCGTCAGCCAATCAGGGTAAACATAACGTCACACAATCGCCTCGTTGACCAATCAGGGGAGTACGTCTGCACGTAACTACTTTGCAAGCCAATCAATGGGCACGTTTAGAAAGCAGCAAAGTCGGCTGTAAACCCAAAGACGCCATGATTGATAGGGGCTAACGATTTAACAGTAATAACCTAGCTCCGACTACTGAGTTCTGTGATCAGGCAGCGAAGCTTGTTGTGACGATATGATAGCTAATAATGACACCGAGAACTTGGTTTACCGACCTGCTATTTTCTAGGTAGGAACTATTAGAGTAGCGGAACTTAAGAAGCTACCACGGGAATTATATATGTGCCGGACACCGGCGCATGCGCAAACTGGTCACATTTGACGTCTTGTGCGGAGTCACCTGAGTGACATGTGAGGGGGCGGGGTCAGTAGCGCTCGGTGCTGTGAGGTAAGTGGGGACCGGACACTTGTACACATAAAACATATGACGGGGGGAGTCTATATATGTCATGTATGTGGGCTCCAGCCCCCATGGAGCTGCTGTACAGCAACACTCTGCGCTGTCTAGTAGGAGCAAATGCGTTTCCATGGCAACACACCGCTTGCACCTGACAGCCATAGGCTGATGGGACATGCTGGAACTTGTAGTACCCTTGTGCCTATGCTGGTGTATAGAGTTGCAGCTAATTCCTGTGGTCAGGGTATATATAGATGACATGGACAGGGTAACCCCTGGAAGCATTGCTGGGACTTGTGTTCTCTTCCTCTCCCAGAACCACAGGTGTCTGCTTTCTTTTTTAAGCTTTTTTTAATGACTACTTAACCTGTCTGCCTCATCGTGTGTACATACTGTTACCTTTATCTTGTCTTCACCGACATTACATGCCAAGCCAATAACAGAGCTGCACCGACATACTTTATATCCCTCTCCCTAATATCTGCGCCTCTCATCCACCCTCATTACCTGCTCCTATTCCCGGTTAAAGGACTTTTCTTGAGCTGCACCTACCCAATTCCCTCATTCACACAACAAGACATTCCTATAAGTTTGGGGCTGGTGGCACCCATTAATATATACATTTAAATGAATAAACATTCCCTTTAATACATTTTTACCTCCCCAGCGCTGGGGTTTCAGGGGCGCACACAGGATTTTTAAGGGGGGATACCCCCCAAATTTTTTTTAGAGAGAGAGCAGCAGCAGCTCCATTTCGTCGGCACTGTATTGTACAGCAGCCGCGGCGCTGTCAAGGAAGCGTCCGCGGTGGTGCTGTATTGTACTACAATACAGCACCGCCGCGGACGCTTCTTTGACAGCGCCGCGGCTGCTGTACAATACAGTGCCGCTATGTAGGGGCACTGCTTTGCCCTCGTTCTTCACTGGGGGGAGTGGTTTCTGGAGAACCAGAACCCCCCTACCTGCGTGCGCCCCTGGGTTTAACCTATTTGGCACAAGAGCATTGGGTATTAACCCATTTGATGCTGCAGCAGCCATCTTGACCATGTGGGAAGAGCCATGATCCTACAATTTGACTCCTGGTCCCCCAGTCTCTTGGGGTTACCGGGGGGGTGAGTGCGGGATCCAACTCTTCATGCCAAGACAGTACATTCTCTTTGCTGTGGTCCTTTCTGTGCTTGTTGACAATATGAAAGTCATAATTTTGAAGTGCAAGGCTCCACCGCAACAGTCTGCCATTCTCCCCTAAGGTACGTTGTAGCCACTTTAAAGGTTTGTGCTCAGTCACCAGTCGTCCATACAAATAAGGGTGAAGTTATTCCACTGCCCAAACATTCATCCTGATTCAGCAGTTTCCTGCTCAAATAGGCCACATGTGCTCCTGCCCATCAAGCCCCACCTGAGTACTGTTCCAATTCTGTATTGTGACCCATCAGTCTGTACAATGAAATCCTTGTCATAATT